>NC_056741.1:1366905060-1367010060 GCF_019279795.1 Protopterus annectens
ATCTGCATTTGTATAGTCTTGGCTATTAATAATAACAAACTGCAATCCTGAAGTGAAGTACTGAGAGCATTATAATTAAATGATGCCTAGAACAGCATAGTTAATTTTTTTTCTTCTATTGTTTGATTCTCAGCTGGAGCGCCTTCTGTGTGGAGTCTGCATGCCCCCTCCCCCCCGCGGTCGAGTGGCATTCGAAAGACATGCATAGAATGGGTGTGCCTTTGCTGAAGGTTGGGCGTCGAGCTGGCACCTCGGCACCCGTAAAAAATCTACTGCCAATCATTAGTGGACCGGAGTTCCGCTGTGGCGACCCCTAAATGGTAAAAGTCGAAAGAAGAACAAAAATTAAAGAAACAGTTTTCAGCTTTTTGCAGTGAGGAACACTGAAGAAAAATAGTTACAATTAAAAAAAACAGAAAATATTACATTAAGCTGTTTTGACAGACACTTGATAAGAACTGAATGGTTTCACTCTATATTATTGTTAATACATGATGTATAATAGTTCTGATATTAAGGTAATGCTGAGCAAACATTGTACAATCTGCAGGCGTCCATGTATTACGAAACATTTCTGACCATACTTGGGCACTCCTTAGGTAGAATCTGATACCAATAAAACTGACAACTTTACAAGCTGTGAAACCAGCAGCTGACTTCCCTCATACATGAAAGGATTACAAAATGGAAACTCACAGCATAAGTTAAAACATTGTACAGGCTTAGCCAACCTGCTGGCACAGAAGGACAGTTTCCATCCAGAATGCCAGTTGTCTAGATTCATCTAGCAGACCCAGTCCTGGAAGGTCAGCTGAGATGAAAGGGGAAGGAACAATTTGATTAGCTGCTCTCATTTCCTATTAGAAGGGTTTAGGTTTAATCAGACCAAGCAGATACGTTACTAGATTCATGGCAGCCAAGAGTGCCATTAAGTGTGCTTAGCCATAATATGCTTTAATTGACTAAACCTGCAGTTGTCTGTTTGCCCTCTTTTCCCAGGGGCTAGCAAACTTGGAGATGAATATATTAAGTCCAGGGGTACAAAGGATGAAGCTGTCTATATGGAGAGTGTGGAAGGCTTGCCTTTTGAATACAAATACCCATTTTATAAAGTGAGGTGATCATATAACTTTAATTTGACTCACCTTCCAGCAGACTGGGTGCGAGTAAACTGATATGGGACTGTTCAGCTTTGGTACTGAGGCTTTTATATCTTCAGGAGTGAATATATAGGTGTCTTCATGTACATGCAGAATATATTTATGCACTGCTTGCCAAACTACAAATTCCAGCAAAGGCAAACAGAACTATGGGGTATGAACTCAGGGAGTGGAAGCTCGGAATATAGTGATCACACTTAACAATTCAGGCCTTTGGGGAGGTATCATCTAGAGTATTGTGCATAGTTTTGAAAACCATTTAGGGAAGAAAAAAGAAAGTCATTGAAAAAGATGCAGGCAAGAACTACAAAGGAACATTTTAATGATGAGATGATTAAGGGACTGGATCGACTGTCATAGGAAGACAGGTTAAAAAGGCTATGAAAGTTAATTTAGGTGAACGGAATACCTGAACACACAAGACAGGTGAAAGATTTGAAAAGTAGAAAAGGATATGGGTGCAGAAAAAAATAAATTCTGAATTAATTTCCTGTGTCACAGGGAAAGTAAGGGAAAACACAACAGAAAAGAATAGATTACTAGAATAGATGCTGGAATTTGGGCAGCAGACAGCAACTATAAACTTATTGTATGATAAATGGGCTAACAGAGGAAATGAAATGGGTGTAGATGCAAGCTTAAATTAATACTAAACATAGGCAGGAATATGACAGATTTGATCAAGGTACAAAAATACACTGCGTACCACCTGTAGACCTCATTTAGGGTAATATTGTTTATGCATTAAAGGATTACTGTCTTAATTTGTACATGTCAACTGCCTCTTAATGTCTCTGTTTATTGATTACACATCTTTAGCTACTACTGGTGCAGTGCATCTGTAGTGCAAACCAAGATTAGTAAATGACAATTATACAATGACTTGCAATTAGCATTCCAAAACATGCATGCTGATTGGCCAGCCCAACCAGTGTGCCTGTTGTAAATCCGACATATACTAATGGAAAAAGGTCCGGTCACCCGGACTTTTTCCATTAGTATTTGTCCTGAATTTTTTTGTCTGTGTGAGCACAGGTAGCAATGGAGAAAGAAAGATCTCCATTGCTTTAATCTCACTATGTTATATGTTTAACATAGCGAGATAAAAGGTATCTTGCTATGTTAAACTCGTTTAACATAGCAAGATAGCTTTAAAAAAGCAAAGGAGATCTTCCTTTCTCCGTTGCTTCCTCTACACAGCTCTGATGTACTGCGTAAGTGTGGGAACACAAGTTCCATATGCATGCACAGTACATCAGAAAAAGCCCCAGGATAGCGGAAAACCATGGAAGGGAACCACGGAGGTATTATACAAAGACATTATTTAAGAAAAGTAAGTATTATTTTTCTTTAATAATGTCATTGTATAATAGCAATAACCCACGTCTGGATGTAGATAATGCTAGATTTACCCATGGTTGTCTTTACTTTTCTAGCATTACCCACACCCAGATGTGGGTTATTGCTTAAATATTTGTCTTCTTTGTGTTGGGACATAATTTTGTATATAAAGTATAAAAAATATAATATAATGTCTGAGAAATAAAATGTCATAGGCCAAAACAAAGACTATTTTTTTTTATATCCCAGGGGATCTTTATCCAGATAAACTTCAATCCAAGCAAACGTCATATGTGTCTGCACTTTGCGTAACTCTGCAACTGTACTTTTAGGAAATGAGATACTTGGGAATCGATGTTTTAAAAGTTTCATTGGAAAAAGTATTTAAAATCTTAATCAGGCTAATGTACCATCTGCATCACATTACTGAAGCCTTAGATATAGAGGTGATGAAGCAAAAGTTTAAAGTTCCCATGTGTTAATGAACTCTGAAAGTGTGTACTGGGTGGTGACAGAAACTAAGAAACTATGTTGTAGAAATGGAAATGGTTGCATGCTTTCTAAAAGTAAACAAACAAATAATTAAGTAAATAAATATGTAAATAAGCAAAAAACTTAATTGTATAAATTATATATTACCAGGCTTCATATCCTATAACCTAAATTTTGACAATGAAAGACTACAGTTTAAAACTGGACTTACTTCTTCTACAGGAAGCTACACCTACATGCGGCCATAGCCAGCTTTAGGCATCAGCGAACCCTGCAGTTTTTGGGGCCCCTGGTCCTTGGGGGGGGGGGGGGCAATCACAGCACATTGTCTTATTTTGATATTTCGTAATATGCCTGCCAAACCAACAAAAGCTAATACAGCAATCTTGTTTACTTAATAATCCAGGTTGATAATAATTCTTATTTATATCTCCTTTAAAATTCAAAGATATCCTTGTAATAGTAACAATGTTTTGTCAAGTAACAGGCTTCACAATTCCGTGAAATATTTTACCACTAACATAGTGCCCCTAGCTGGTGGACATTACACTAAAACAAATAACACAGCCAGCTTTAGGTATCTGCAATATCCATAGCTGCAGAAGGAGGCCCCCCTAACCACTCCTGTGTGGTGGCCCCACAAAAGCTGCTTCTGCTTGAGGAATAATGAGAGGAAATGTATTTATTTTCTGATTACGCTCTTTAACCAGCACAGAGGTGTGATATGACCCTGTTAGGATAAAGCTGATAATGAACATAAGCAAGATAAATACTAAATATCAGCAGACCAGAGTGACTGATCTCAGTGCCTACCTTGGATTATAAGAAGAGCAGATGTTTCCGATCTTCAGGGAGTTTTATAAATACTGGCAGAACACCAAACAGTATAACTCTCAACTTCTTATGCAAAGTCAAAGATAATAGCAGAGTGAAAACTCAAAATCAGAAGCACATTTTAATATTACTCTAATTCAATTAAAATGTAAATAGAATATCGTATTTTGCATCAACATTAATTTTTTTGGACATTAAGAAATATGAAACTGATGTTTGGATTTATTCACTGTAATCCTGAATGCTTTAACAACAAATCAAAGTTTTTTTTTTTACAAGGGACAGAGCTAAATTATGAGGCAAAATCAGGGACAGTGACAGGTATGCATCACTCCTCAATGAGCTAAATAAAAGTGATTTAAGCTTATTGCAGTCTGACATCTGCTAAACAACAGTCACTGACCTGGTGTGGTAATATCACGGATGCACAATGTATTATTTGTAGTATTGTTTTGTGTGTGTGTGTGTGTGTGTGTGTGTGTGTGTGTGTGTGTGTGTGTGTGTGTGTGTGTGTGTGTGTGTGTGTGTGTGTGTGTGTGTGTGTGTGTGTGTGTGTGTGTGTAAAAATATCACTGATTTTTATCTGTGCACATGCCCAATAATGGCAGGACACATACATTACTCTTCTGGGTAGCAATAAAAATGCAGTTAACAAGTAATTATATTTCAAAAGTAAGGCATGCAGTATATCACAGAACATTTAGGCACTTAGATCTTCTAGGAGTCTGGTAGCTCCCAGTCTTAGACTGTATAAATGAATTTTGACATGGACTTAGTGGTAGCCTTTGCTCTCAACCACACCTATTCTAAAACGAGCACTGCTCAGATGTCCGTGTACAGATGGTTACCATAGGTTATGTAGAGGGCTGAGTATTATGTGGCCATTACTTCTTTAATTTGTATTACAGTCAAACCTTAGAGGTGTGCAAAGGGGAGAGTGTGATCATTGTTTCTTTTACTTTTCTCATGGAACTCAGAGGCATTCATTCAAAGATGGTTTTTATAGCATGTGTACGTGCAGTGTACTCTCTAGGAGCAACAAAGTGGAATACATTACTGTAATCATTATTTTTTCACTTTCTTCACAATCACTTTCTACACAATCACACATCAGGCATGTATGCAGGTGGCTTTATTTGGGGGTTAGGCATGAGTAGTGAGGAGGCACGGTATGTATATATATATATATATGTATATACACACATACATATGACAGCGGTCACTTGAAATACATGACTGTGATCCTTTGAGACTCTGTCTTCATCCCACTATAACACCAGAAGGATACACAGGCAGAGAATGCCTTTTTTTGGGGGGGGGGGTTAGGGAGGCAGACAGTATTCCCAGACAGGATCTCTGTATCCTCACAACAACTGGATTATTAGTTTATTGTTAGCAACTATTTTGTCAGCTTTAAACATTAATCCTTAGGCACAACTTATGTCTTCCATTAAAGAAAAAAGATAAGACTGAAGCTCTTTTCTTCCTCATGATTTTTGTTTACACCACCACTGGATTTAAATTTTGAGAAAATGCTCTAAACTGCATCCCAGGGCATCTATAACCATATGGCTTCTGGAAGACAGAGTTTTCTAAATGATTACTATCATGTTTTCTTGGTCAGGAAAGGTGTGTTGAAAGGATGCTAGGAAAACTGAAGTTGAACAGCAACAGTGAATTCTTTCCTTAATTATGCCATCCATCACTGGATAAAAAGGTTGTAAAAAACAAAACTTAAAAATGCACTTCAGGACATACAGAAAGTTATGTCTTCTTTAAACAATGAAGAGTAAGTCAAAATGTGAGAAAGGAAGAATAAAGTCATGTGCTTGATGTGAGGAATGGCAGAGGACAGCACTGGAGGATGGTATTATATGCATGTAATGGGGGGCAGTAGGCAGTGCCTAGGGATTCATTACATCTAAGTCCATCACTGTACATAGACCTGTTGTAAAATATCATTGTTGCAACTAAATAAGAGTAACTGTAATTGTGTCTTTGTGAGATAGTGTGTTACACAGGCTTGTAATATAAATGCATTGTAGCTACCTGTCAGTCTGTGTGTGTTAATCCTAAAACCTGGCAGCATGAATTAAAAGGTTGCTTGTAAGGAGTGGCAAAGATAGGGTGATACTTAGACTTGAAGTACCCAGGTGACCCCAGCTTAACATTTGCTGAGCCCCCAAAATGCTAACACCGACCCTGCATACAGTTGATGACCAATGTAAGATATACAATCCCGCTGCTTAAAACAATGCTCCTCTCATGTCAAGCTATTTTGCATCAAAATTTATTTTTAACTTCTGTCACTTCTATCAAGTGTTTATTGCCTATGTATGTGTCTTTGGAATAGATAGATGAACAGAGATGAGATGCTGTGTTACAGCACTGTTAATGTTTAGCATCACATCATATGTAAGTTAATTTTATAACTCTGTCCGTGCCACAGATAATACAATTCTGAACCCTGGCATTTGATAGCAAGAAATGATATTAAACTCATATATGCATTCAGACTTTTAAAAACACATCCCCCCACACATAGAGCCACAGACACACACACACACACACACACACACACACACACACACACACACACACACACACACTACAGCATACTGTAGATTCAAAATCTAAAGTATGAATCCACACCATTGTATAAGTCTGTCCACACAGTATTTTTAATAGTTTTTAATGCTTATTGACTAGAAATGAAGAAAAGTTCAAGGCATACTTTAGCAGTTTTTAATTTAATTTTGACAACCAAGTGAACTGCACATGTTAAAGAGCACATCTTAAGATAAGCATATTTATAAAACAGACAAGGAAAACTAATCAGTCTGCTTACAACACACCTGCACATTAAATCCATTCAATGAGTGGAAGAAAACGAGCGCAAGCCTCCTACAACTCATATTCAGTAACACATCCCTCCCTTTCACAGCCTTCAACTACCAACCATTTTTTTTGTTTGTTTTGCAAATGGAAAAAGATTCCACAGTCAAGCCAGTAAACAAACAAACAAACAAATAAATAAATATCTTTAACAAAATAAAAAAAAAATCAGAAAATTATATTAAACATAAAAAGTATATTGAAATAAAAACTTTTACCAAAGAACCAAAAACATGGCAGCTCCATTAGAAGCCATTAAGACATGAAAAGAGTTCATAGGTGTGTACTAGTCTAATGGCCCTGGAGCCTTTTGCAAGCCTAGCCCATAGGATTACCCTGGCATCATGCCACCTGACCTTAGTTCCCAGTGCCTCTGTCGAGTAAAGCCACTGGAGAGATCCCTGGGGTGAAATTTCTATTTCCCATCTACTCATCAAGATTTCTCTTGAAGAGGGCCAGTGAGGTGCTCTGCTTGACATGTATGGGAAGTCTATTCCATAGCATGGGAAGTCTCTGGGTTATGAACCTGTCCCTCCAGCATGTTCTGGTAATAAGGTTGAGGTCTCTGGAGCATGTGGTGCGGAGGGATTGGGATTTCTTCAGATGTAGCATTTCTAACAGAGCTGGGTCAGACATGGCTTTGTAAGTCAAGCAGAGATCACCTCTAAGTAGGCGATATGAGACAGAGAATAGTTGGAGTTTTTTTAGTCTGTCCATACAGGACAAATGTTTAAGGCCTAGGATCCTCTTTGTGAGGTACTTTTGCGGCCTCTCCAGTTGTTGCAGGTGTTTAGTGAGGTACATGCCAAATGGGGCATTGTACTCGATGATTGGCCTAATGAGGGATGAGTAGATGGAGAAAATGATCTCTTTCTTCCTGGATGTAAAACCCTTAGTAATGAGATATGCCACACAGGACGTTCTGACCACAGTGTCAGCCTGTGTTCCCAGATCTCTTACAATGCTTTCTGTGTTCAGTGGACTACCATTGATGTGCTAATTCATGCTAACCGGGTTTTTCCCAAAGGGGATGATGACATACTTTTTTTGGCATTGAGCTTAAGGCCATGGTTCTGACACCAGCCATTGGTCTCACTGAGGCCTTTCTCTGGGATGTCAACATCACTTGGGGAGTTACCAACTTGAAATTGTCTGCAACTTTGTCAGCCAGAGTCCCTTCATGTTGGCCTGGACTTCAAGGAAGTAGATACCAAACAGGAGAGGACCCAGGACTGAACCCTGTGGGACTCCACTTGTGACTGGTCGGCAGTCTGACTTGGAGTCCGCTACTTTCACACTGTGGGTTCTACATGTGAGCCAGTTTGCAACCCACCTAGTGATATAGGGGTTGATGCCTAGCTTAGTGAGTTTTTCTATCATTCCTGAGTGGCGAATGGTATCAAAGGCCTTGGCCAGATCAAGGTAGGCTGTATGAACCACCTTGCCTTCATCCACAACTCTGGTGACTGACTCAAAGAAATTGACCAAGTTGACCAGGCATGATCTACCGTTCAAAAAACCAAACTGTGTGGGATCCAGAGTTTGGAAATTCCCTATATCCTTGTTTATTAGGTCCATGATGATGTGGTCCATAGCTTTGCATATCAGACTCGTCAGGCTAATGGGTCGATAGTTCCCAGGGTCTGTAGTCGCTCCTCCTATGTGGAGAGGAATGACTGTAGCAGTGTGCCATTTAGTAGAGACAAAGCTTGAGGTGAGGCTGTAATTGAACAGGGCACATAGTTGAGGTGCCAGTTCACTCTGTAGTTCATGTAGAACACAGCCAGGGATATTGTCATGTCCCACAGAAGCTGTATTCTTGACCTTGGACAGTGCTGTTTTAACCTGTGCAGCAGTAATACTGGGTGCCTGGCAATCTACTGGTATTGTGACTGGTCCCTTGGGGGGGGGGGTAAAGTTGGCACTGAGTCTGTCGACCAGTATATTGGCAATATCTGTTGCTCGGTATAGGAGGTACCATTGTGCAGTAGCTCAGAGTAAATCTGGGCATTGCCGTGGAGATTCTTTACATAACTATAGAATGCCTTGTGTTTGTCTTTAATATCTGCTGCAATTCTGTTTTCATAACTAGCTTTAGAAGATTTGATGAGGGATCTCAACTTTTTGTTGAGGCTGATAAGGGAGTTTTTCCTGTCTTGGGACTTCACCTTATTCTGCATCAGTTTCCTCCTTCTGTTGTAGAGTTTGTTTAAGACAGGGGACCTCCAGATTGGCTTCCTTTTTTGGAGGAGAGCGTCTTGGTTATATTGGGTATGGCGAGATCCATGCATTTGTGTATGTGTTCATACAGTGCATTGGTGTATGATTCGGTGGTCATGCAACTGATCTCCATTTGCATGGGTGCAGTGCAGTTAGCCGCCTCTGTTTTTAGGAGCCCAAAGTTAGTTTTGGAGAAGTTTTTCATGGTGGTTACCTTTGCGGGGGGGGGGGATGTGGATTTCCAAGGTGATTAGCTTGTGGTCGGATCTAACCAGGGAGGAGTTGACAATTGGTGTCGAGCAATGGTCATCCATGTTAGTAATGACCAGGTCAAGGATGTTGCTACATCTAGTGGGGGTAAGAATGAGCTGGTCCAGGGCATTGGAATTAAAGAATTCCAGGAACTGTTCGGCAAATATATTGGCACATGAGTAGTTTTCCCAGTTAATGGAGGGGTAGTTGAAGTCTCCCAGTATGAGAGTGTTAGGTTGGACCTTAATATTCTATAGGGTGCTTAGGAATATGGAATAGCAAGCTACAACCTGAATCGCTGTCTTACCCAATGTTAGCTGCACCTGAAGTATCTCAGATGCATTATGTTGGGGTACCAGTCTGGAGGTGTGTGCATCCTTTATGAATATGGAAACACCACTGTCTTTGAAGCTTCAGTCCAAGTTCTGTGGCCAAAAGGTGTGGAATGAGTTATAGCCTGGTAGTGCAGGGGTGCTTTCTGCTGCCTTGAAGCAAGTCTCTGTTGCAGCACAAATGTGGATGTTCTCCATTTTAAGGAGTGCTTCGAGTGAGTGCATTTTGAGATTTAGACTTCTAGCACTGAGCAGCATGACCCTCAGATTGCATTTGTTTGTAGCTTTTATGTTGGTAATTTAGTTGTTTTTAAACATTTTTAACAAATGACCTTAACACTTCAAAACTTAATATTCTGAGTTCAGATTTATAGAATCATAGAATGTTCAAGGCAACTTGGCTGTATGTCCATTTAAGCTTTGCCAGTGCCCATCTTTATACCTTACTTCGTTTTTTAAGGAATGATACTCCAGTCATACTTGGGGGGAACTTATGAATACCCATCCAGTCATCTAATTCCTTCTTAAAGGAAGATAGCTTGTCACATTGCTAAATCTGGAGAAGTTTGTTATAGGAAGAGGTAGTCATTGTATGACAAATCTGTCTCTCCTTCTACCATGATCTTTTTATTTGCTGAAGCAGGTTCAGATCTCTGGTAGTTGTGTTCACTGAACTGTTTGATTTGTGAATAGATTAAAGGTCTTACACTACCAGATCCCTGATGGCCCAGAAGGCAATGTACAGATCATCTCCAAGAAGTCTCTAGGACACTAAAAATAGGGCCAAGGTAACATTTTTAGCTCAAATTTTCATTATATCAACTATGAATCACCAGCATCTGAACCATGATGTTGAATCTGTACAACTTGGATCCAAAATGTGACTTTAGAAAATGATTGTGAATGATATTTATAAAGGGAAATATACAATGGCAAAAAATAGTTGGAGAGACTTCCATAAAAAAATTCTTACCAAAAGTACAGATAGTTAAAAAGTTGTAACCTTGTACATGCATCAGTACATTAGTTAAATGGGCAGAAGAGACACTTTTACATCAAAATATACTGCAAAACATATAATTAGCACACACAAACTACTAAATGCTGGAGGGATAGATTCCTGTCACAGAGACTCCCCATGCTTTGGAACAGAATTCCTAACTACATTAGGCAGAGCCCCTCACTAACACTCTTCAAGAAAAACCTCGACGAGTGGATGGGTAACAGAAAATACACCCCTGGGATCACTTCATTGGCTCTTCTTGACAGAGGCTCAACAATGGGATGGCGAAAGCTGACACAGTCTGGCTAGGCTTATAAATGCCCTCAGGCAGATAGCCTAGTACCTACCTATGAACCTATGAACCTATGTATTCAGTCTCTTACAGACTCTTACACTGAAATATATGTCATGCAATTCCATACTTTAAGAACCCAGGTCTCCTTACTCTTTTGTATCTCGACAAGACAAACAGCTTCACAAACACTAGAGCTAAGCATTCAAATCTCCACCAACACATAAATAGAACATGTAGAGACAGATTTATTATTAGCCAATGTGTACTCCATCTCTGGAATAAATTGCCCTTACATGTTAGGCCTAGTTACACTATGGCATCTGTGACGTCCCTCCTCTGAGCCAGTAGTCAAGGACCCTCAATCCTTACCACTGACATCAGTGGGGAATGTTCACTCAGGACAAAAATGGATACATACAGTATTTTTAGATGCAGTTCTTTGCACCAAGCACAATTTCCCTTAAGAGCACACAGAGAGCATACTCCAGACCTGGGGCTGGGTTTTCTTTTCCAGGACCCAAATAAGATTTCACCTTTCTTTCTGCAGAAATCTATGCTTGGTGTCTCTGTTCCAAGTAGCTGACACATACACTCTTTGAAATTTGATTTTTCACACACACACCTGGGAAAGACTGGCACCTCCACCCACACTACAGGGTAGATTCACTGCCACCAGCCAGCTACTTTAACTCTCTTACCAGGGTACCCACTTAATCTTAGTAAAATTAATACTTATACAAATGGTAGTATTAACAAAGTGGCAAGACTTTCAGGAGCATGAGGTCCATAGTGCCACCAAATAAATGCAATTACTCTCAAAGGTTAAACTATTTTATAAAAGATCACCCACAATGAAAGGTTTAGATATATTTCATAATAAATAATAAAATAGAAAGCATGAAAATACTGAATATCTATTTATAATAAACACCAGAATTTCAATTCACGGGAAATATAAAAAAACAACACAGATGGAAAGATCTAGACAGATACAGAAAAACAGTATTTAACTAGTCTCACTATATTTTCCTAACAGGCTAAAGAATTATTGTTCCCTACTTATTTGCTAGAGCAAGGCAAGATGAAGTGGATGAGTGTCTTGTGTCAATTCAATAACAGAGTGCTGTGTGTCTTCTGTCACATCTCTTACTAGTATCTAAATATAATTTCAGTGCTGACTATAGAATGACATCACATCTGGTCACCTGACTCTGTGGTTCCCACACTACCTCCCTGAAAAAGCTGAACCAGGATCTAGCACAGATGTGTCACAATACACACCTAGGACTTTGCTAAGGCATCTGGAGACTGTAAAACAATTCCAATACTTTCATCCTTCTGCAGAGACTAACCAGCCATTATCTGGGTAGCAATTAGCTCACCTCTAAGGACAATAAGAGCTCAGACCTTTCCCAGACATTGTGTCTCTAGCTGCATTCAGGCCTGTGAGATAAAATTGTTATGGCCTAAAACAAGTCATTTAATTTCTGACTATTTTTCTTAAGGTAAGCTGAGCCGAGCTTAACCCCTTCCCTTCCAGCATCCTCTGTTAACATATATACATTTCATCAGTTACAATACAGTCTGACATGCATGTATATTTCTTTTCTATTCAGCAGGACCCACTGTTGATACATTTTTAACACAAGCAACTTTACAAATACATTTTGATATACAAATGACATAAAATTATTTACAAAACTCCAGCTAGCTATGCTGGCATATGTTACACATGCCTTGCCCTACTCTTTCTGACATAGCTGGCACTACCTCTCATCATCACATCATCCTTTAAATTTACCCAGATAATTGGTTGGGCATCTGCAAATTTCTTTTCTATTCAGCAGGACTCACTGTTGATACATTTTTAACACAAGTAACTTTACAAATATGTTTTGATATGCAAATGACATAAAATTATTTACAAAACTCCAGCTAGCTATGCTGGCATATGTTACACATGCACTGCCTCTGACATAGCTGGCACCTCTCAATTATCACAGCATCCTTTAAATTTACTCAGATAATTGGTTGGGCAGCTGCACATTTATCCCTGGTCTGACTTGCTTTGCCATTCTAGAAGCAGGAGGTCCATCATGAGGGTACTATTATAGTGGAATTTTTTTTACTAGTTACTTGCCTTGTAATTCCAATGATCCTATGAACCAGAAATCCTACAGTACAATTTCATTGTAAACCAACAGCAGAGTGATAGGGTTAGTATTTGTGGAGTTTAATTTAAGGATCTTTGTCTTCAGATTGTTAATGTTAAGACCCACCTCTAGTGCTGTAACTGACACCAAATTTGTCTTGTTTTGCATTTGCTGCTGGCTGTGAGAGATGAGGGCGAGGTCATCAGCATAGTCCAGATCTTCCAGCTGACTCCATAGGGTCCATTGGATCCCATTTTTCTGTCCTGCAGTAGATTTCTTCATAATCCAATCAATAACTAACAGGAAGAGGAATGGTGACAGTAAGCATCCTTGCCTGACCCCAGTTTTTACTTGAAAGCTTTCAGAGAGCTGCCCTTCATGTATAACCCTGCATTATAGACCATTGTATGAGTTCTTTATCAAATTTACTATTTTCGTTGGTATACCATAGTGCTTCAGAAGGCTCCACAGTGTCTCTCTGTCCACGCTATCAAACGCCTTTTCAAAGTCAACAAAGTTAATATACAATGGTGAGTTCTATTCAACTGACTGTTCCACAATTATTCTGAGCGTTGCAATTTGATCAGTACACGATCTATTTTTGCGGAAGCCTGCCTGCTCTTCTCTCAGCTTTTTGTCAGTGATGTCCTTTATCCTTTCCAAAAGGATACGGTTGAAAACTTTTCCTGGAACTGATAGAAGATTGATGCCTCTGTAGTTGTCACATTTGCTAAGGTCCCCTTTCTTGGGAAGTTTAATGAGATGGCTCTCTTTCCATTCTGAAGGAACAGTTTCCTCTGCCCAGATTCTTTCAGAGTGGATACAACATCTCCACTGATGTATTCAGGTCTGCTTTAAGGGCCTATGCCGAGATGTTATCTGGTCCTGCCACTTTCCCATTTTTCATTTGGATGATGGCTTTCCTGATCTCCTCCTTGCTTGGCTTTTCACAATTGATTGATAGATCTTCATTGGCTGGCTCAATAATTGGAGGGTTTAGAGGTGACGGTCTGTTTAGAAGTTCTTCAAAGTGTTCCACCCACCTTTTCAGTTGATGTTCTATACTATTGATGGTTTTCCCTTGCAGGTCTCTCTGGCTTACTGTACTTTCCTGAAAGTCGCTTGGTGATATCATACAACATTTTTGTGTTACCACTGTATGCTGCCAGTTCTGCCTCAACTGCCAACTGTTCCACATAATTGTTCTTGTCTATTTTAATGCATCTTTTGACCTCTCTGTGGGCATCTGCATATTCTTCTTAGGCCTTGCTCTTTGGAGCTCTGGTTTTACTGTTATTTACTTTTGCCTTCTTCCTCTTTCTGTCTTCTATCTTTACCAGTGTTTCTGCAGTGATCCACTCTTTCTGATGATACGTTTTAGGTCCCAGTGTCTCTTGACAAGCTAAGTCTACAGCCTTTTTCACATTCTCCCATGAGCTGTTTACTCCACCCTCCTCAACCAGTTCTTGTAGCACTTCAAATCTGTTCTTCAGTGCAATGTTGAACTGTTCTTTTGTCTGAGAATCTTTCAATAGATGAACATTGTATTTGATTCTCCTAGATGACTCTTGAACCTGGGTTCTTTTTAGCTTTAGCTTCAGTCTAGCCACCAGCAAGTGATGGTCAGATGCTACATCTGCCCCTCTTTTCACTCTGGCATCTTGTAATGTTCTTCTAAACTTTCTACAGATGCATATGTGATCTATCTGGTTTTCTGTTGTATAGTCAGGGGAGACCCATGTATTTTTGTGTATCCGTTTGTGGTGAAAAATGCTGCCTCCAATGACCAAATTGTTGAGAGCACATAGATCAACAAACCTTTCACCATTCTCGTTGATTGTTCCCAGAGCACGTGTACCCATGATTTGCTCATATCCTATGTTACTGGATCCGACCTTGGCATTTATATCACCCATAAGGACAGTAAGGTCTTTGTCTGGGTAGGTCTCGAGGATCTGCTGCAGTCTTTCATAAAACTGATCTTTATCTTCCTCTTCACTGTCATTAGTTGGTGCGTAGCACTGGACCACATTCATTACAATTTTCTTCTTCTTTGTACGGAATGAAGCTGTGATGATCCTGGGGCCATGTGCTTCCCATCCAATCAGGGCTCTCTGGGCCTGTTTAGCCAACATAAGACCAACCCCTTGGGAGTGAAGTGTTTCACTGTCCTCATGTCCAGAATAAAGCAACAACTCTCCTGTAGATAATCGACACTGACCAGCCCCTGTCCACCTTGTCTCGCTGATTCCCAACAAACTCAAGTTGTTATTTCTCATTTCTGCTGCCACTTGGGCTGCCTTGCTTAGCTCATACATGGTCCTGACATTCCATGTGCCAATGTTTATTTTCCTGGTAGAGAGAAGGGTACTCTGCTTTGTGACGTCCTTTCGGCTTTGGCCACAAAACTTCATAAATCTTCCATTTGAAGAACTCTCCTCTTCCAAGACAAGATTGTCTGTGTTTCCTGTAGTTGGTGTTTTTGTAGCAATTTGTTTTTTTTTACGGGATAGGGTTGCTAACCCTAAGCCCAACCCTCCTCCTTTTTCAGACGGGCTTGGGACCATCCTTGGCGGAGTTCTCTTACTAGTATCTAAATATAATTTCAATGCTGACTATAGAATGACATCACATCTGGTCACCTGACTCTGTGGTTCCCACACTACCTCCCTGAAAAAGCTGAACCAGGATCTAGCACAGATGTGTCACAATACACACCTAGGACTTTGCTAAGGCATCTGGAGACTGTAAAACAATTCCAATACTTTCATCCTTCTGCACAGACTAACCAGCCATTCTCTGGGTAGCAATTAGCTCACCTCTAAGGACAATAAGAGCTCAGACTTTTCCCAGGCATTGTGTCTCTAGCTGCATTCAGGCCTGTGAGATAAAATTGTTATGGCCTAAAACAAGTCATTTAATTTCTGACTATTTTTCTTAAGGTAAGCTGAGCTGAGCTTAACCCCTTCCCTTCCAGCATCCTCTGTTAACATATATATATTTCATCAGTTACAATACAGTCTGACATGCATGTATATTTCTTTTCTATTCAGCAGGACCCACTGTTGATACATTTTTAACACAAGCAACTTTGCAAATACATTTTGATATACAAATGACATAAAATTATTTACAAAACTCCAGCTAGCTATGCTGGCATATGTTACACATGCATTGCCCTACTCTCTCTGACATAGTAGGCACTACCTCTCATCATCACAGCATCCTTTAAATTTACCCAGATAATTGGTTGGGCATCTGCACATTTCTTTTCTATTCAGCAGGACTCACTGTTGATACATTTTTAACACAAGTAACTTTACAAATATGTTTTGATATACAAATGACATAAAATTATTTACAAAACTCCAGCTAGCTATGCTGGCATATGTTACACATGCACTGCCCTACTCTCTCTGACATAGCTGGCACTACCTCTCAATTATCACAGCATCCTTTAAATTTACTCAGATAATTGGTTGGGCAGCTGCACATTTATCCCTGGTCTGACTTGCTTTGCCATTCTAGAAGCAGGAGGTCCATCATGGGGGTACTATCATAGTGGAATTTTTTTTACTAGTTACTTGCCTTGTAATTCCAATGATCCTTTGAACCAGAAATCCTACAGTACAATTTCATTGTAAACCAACATATTCAGCACTAACATATTTTTTTTTTTTAGTTTGCATATTTGTTTGGTGTTATTGCATATATTGTCCAGGTCTGTATGAACATGATGTGTTATGGATGTTTTCTAATGTAGTTCTGCGGTAGTTTTCTCAAAATATTTTTATAGTAGCATGTAAGTTTGTAATGTTAGTTTCTGACTGGTTGGTTACAGATGTGATTATATTTATTTTTATTCAATTATTTTACTTTTTCCTTTTATTCTAAATTTAATAAATACAATTTCTAAGGCTGGTTTATGTACAAAAAAATGATTTTGTGGGGTTTGAGGGAATATTTGTGTGTGGGGGTAGGGTGGGAGGTGCTCCCATGTGTAGTGTGAGAATGAGGCAGCCTGCAACTGATCAAGGTGTTTGAGCAGCTAGTGAAGCACAGGTGATATGTTGAATGATTGATGAAGTAAATGAGAGAGGAAAATAAAAATATCTTCACCTTATGCTTCATTGACATATTTACTGCATTGCTTTACTAGTGCCCATATACACATGTAGAAAATATATTTATTATATAATATATAAAATACTTAGTACCTTCAGTTTTAGGTTGTTTAAATGTTATCTTGTATATGAATGACATTGTCTTTACTAAGGCATCAGCATCACAAAATGAAATCACCAACTTATCACAAAAAAGACTTCACTCTACTCTGCGGTAGAGAATGGAAAATAGAATATTAAAATGTATTTATGTCACTGACCTCAATGAATGCCATTACATCACACTGAATAAATGCAACTGGCTTTCAGTAGAAAGTAGGGCTTCCTTTCTGCTGAACACACTGACCTTTAAACTGATAAATGAACATTACTAATGGAGCAAGAGGCAAGTGCATCAGTTACTTTCATATGGTCAACTCCCACTTCTGTGTACATTTCAGACAACTGATTGTGATAAAAGAGGATTTTTGTGTAATGTATTTCAACTTTGTTTCAAATCAGCAGTTGCCACAGATTAAAATATTACACATTGTTTCACATAATCTCATTAGTCCTTCAAAACTAAAATAGTAAGAAAACAGCAGCAGATGTCTAGTCATTTTATTTTACAGAAGACAACCACAGCAATTATATCTACTCTGTCTGTGCATATCGGGTCTATATTAGAACATCGACTTTTTAAAATGTTGAATATTCTAATATTGACCCCTATTCAGCGAACGCTGACAATATCGAACATGCAGAACAGCAAATTTTTTCCCAGGGAAATAATTTGCTGTTCCGACACATACACACAACACAAACACACCAAACAAACAGCAATTCATACACATACACCTAAAATCCTACATCTAACCCTACACTAAACTGTACACACACCACTAGCTATCCACTTACCTTAACCCGAACCCTAACCCTAAGGTCCGTCACTATCGCATACTCACCTCACCCACGCCCTAATCCTAACTCACCTACCCCACCAACCCTCACATCCACACAATCGCACACTTACCTGACCCTGACTTGTAACTTTCCACCACAGTGATGAACATAGCGAAGCCACAGGAACGGCCAACCAAATTCCTTCCCTAGGAAGAAATTTGGTGTTCCACAGCTTCGCTATTTTCAATGTTCACTGAATAGGGGTCGATATTACACATTGTTTCACATAATCTCATTAGTCCTTCAAAACTAAAATAATAAGAAAACAGCAGCAGATGTCTAGTCATTTTATCAGGTGTCCAGATGTCACAAATACATAATAGTTCTACAAAGCTAGATAATGACTATTTAAACTGAGGAAACAATGAACGGGACAGTTATTTGCATCCAGACAACCCCAAATCCCATTCTGCAGTTATAGCCACAATGTCCGATGGCTATGTAAATTTTTTTCACCTACATAGTTCACACAAACAAGTTGCCACAAATTAGAGTATCCCACACAAATCTAAACTCTGAAATATAGGCAAACATATCTGGTTGAACACCAACAGCATCACTGTAAAAATAATAATAACACTTATCTCAATGTATCATTACCTTCATTGCAATTGTCCACACAGATCACAAAGAAGTATTCCAAAAACATCCTGGTTGATCACTACTAGCATCACTGTAAAAAATATTAACACTAATCTCACTGAACCATTCCTCTCATCTGATTGTCCAGAATTCTGCAAAATGTCCCTTATTTTGATTTATACTTTTTTTTATTTCCTGTATAGTAATACTGATGCCTGTGAGTGCTTCTGAAGTCCTATTAAAGTGACTTTGAACCAAAGAGGTGCAAGCATTGTTTATGTTTAACTTTGCTGCAGATATACATAGTGTGTGTGTGTGTGTGTGTGTGTATATATATAGCAAGAGAAGCAATATGTTCCTTGCTGTTTGACTACATTATTGTAAACAGCAATGGGCCATTTATATAGCAGAACAAAAATGAGCTGCTTATGCAATATAGCAGCTACAAAAACATTGAACAGGATATGAGAGCAATTCGCTGTCACCTGTTTAATACAGGTATAGGTAACTTCTCAGTGGGCATTTGCTTCAGTGAATTGTATCTGATTATCTGCATTAAACTGATTAAAGTAATATTTGATTTGTTTAGTCATATGGCCAGCTTCACGCTCCATTTAGAGGTGGATGACGAATTATGTTAAAGGGCCATCGTCATGCTGCATTTCTTGTGTAATTTGGGAAGCAGCACACATGCCACATAAAATAAACCTAACATAGGTTGGCTGGTAGTATCACACTAGTCTGTGATGGCAACATAGCTTGCTTGTGGTTTTCCATTTATGAGTCATTCTGCCTGTAGCATCTTTATGAAGATGAGTAGTATTTTTGGCTTGTGTCATGTCTCATTTCTGTACATATATATGTGTGAGTGAGTCTGTGTGTGTGTGTGTGTGTGTGTGTGTGTGTGTGTGTGTGTGTGTGTGTGTGTGTGTAATGTAGTTGAAGTTTGTTCTGAGATGAGGAATACGGGATATTAACCTATCACCCCATGTCTTATTTATCTGTTGATGAAGGTATAGTTCCTTAACCAGCTTTTGAGGTTTAATTTGTTTCTGTGGAGGAATGTGAGGTCAAATGGGGCTGGATCTTTCATAGCTCAGAAGGTTAGACACAGATCTCCATGCAGAATATAAGAAAATGAATAAAGAGAGATGGCTCCTAGTCTGTTCTGATAATTAAGATTTTTGAGGCCACTGATCTTTTTAACTATGAATCTCTGAGGTCTCTTGAGTTGAGTGATATGGGTAGACAAATATATGCCAAAAGATATATTCAATAATGATTCTGTTGAAATATGAGTGAAGGGAAACTAAGACTTCTTGGAATCTAGAAAGATGCCTTTGGACATCAGATGAACCAGATAAAATGCTTTCCAAGCTACTGCAGAGACATTATGGTCAAATAAAGTAATTATCAATAAGAGGGCCTAGATCCCATACAGTAGTGGCTGATTGTCTCCTACGTGGTATGTAAAATGTTCTGTTTACCAAAATGAACCATACATTTTTTTTCACATTTAACTTGAGCCCGTTGTCCCTGCACTGTGTTAACATGGTCTAACCCATGCTAGAGCAATTGTGAGTCAATGGAAGATCAGATAACAACACCCAGTTTGTAGCCTTCTGCAGACTTAGATAACAACAGGCCAGGAGTGTTAGCTTGACGGTCTGAGAAATAGATACCATTTATCTATGTATTTATTGACATTTGTTTACCAGAAAGTCTGACTGGGTAGAGGCCCATTTTCAGCAGAGGCCCAGGGAGAAAAGCTCCAAATTTTTACAAAACATTTTAAGAACAATAATTTTACAATCTTCAAAAATAAAACAAAAACATATGCAGTTTAAATAATTAAAACAAATTAGACATAATATAAAACATTGGTAAATAATTGATAAACGTTATATGACAATCATTTAATATTTAAAGAAAGTTTAGATGGTTTGCAGAGAAATTAAAGATAAATTAGTCTAATAGAAACAGGAATTGTAATTGAATTGAGTGAAAAACAGGCTTATAGTATATTTAGAGAGAAAGTCAGGGAAGAGAATTTGATAGAAGTAAGGAAGTAAGTGAAGAATGGAGACCAATGAGGTATAAAGAATGGAAAGGTACTTCTTCACCTTTATGGTTATAGTTTATCCTAGTTTTGAGCAAGCAAAGAAACAGATTTTACCAAGGAAGTCTTTCAGAGTGGTTTTGAAAGATGGAAGGGAAGGTATTGACCTAATGGATACAGATAAGGAGTTCCAGGCCTTAGCAACCTTGTACCAGTACAGACAATGTTCAGCAGATTTGATAGGTTTGCAGACAGATAGCTGTTTTTGGTCACTGGATCACATTGACTGACTGGGAACATAGTTGTGTAGAATATATTTTTTATTGCTGGACAGGCAGATGGATGCTGGATAATTTTATAGGTGGTAAGAAGCATTACAGAGATTACATAATATACAACATTAAACAGTCCTTATGTATAACATTACATATGACAATTAACAGTCCTAATATATAACACTAAATATATGTGTACATTACAAGAAGGCAGTTATCAGACTATAGACATATATGCCAGTTAAAGGCAGAGATTACAATTCTAGCACACATAGTAATGCCAAGAGTATACAAATTAATTGTATACGTAATTAATTCAGGAGCTACATATTCAATATATGAGAAACATTCATGCTCTAAACAGAGTACAGTGTAAGAAATGAAAGTTCATTCAAGGATAGAACAAGTTAATAATTTATGAGAGGCATTCCAAGATAGAGTAGAACAGGATGTTATAAGTATATACAAAGGCGTAGAAAGGGAATAGTAAACATAGTGGTGAGAAAAGCTGTAATTGTTTGTTTGATTGTCTTTTATAGTAAAAGCAGGTGGCTGGAGAAATTTGTGAGTGGATGAGAAAAACATAACATTTTTTATTTGTTTGAGACTTATTACGTTTATTAGTTGTAGGCCAGTGACAACAATTGGAGATAAACAGTTGCATCCAAGTTTATGGGGCTAGATAAGCAGCTGTTAGCTTGCAGTAGTACAATGTCATCAGCATAAAGTATCATGTTTATTGCAGGAAGGTTGTTAATGTACAATAATGTGCCTAAAACTGAACCTTAAGGGAACCCTGTGTTTATTGTCCCCAAGGTAGATAGGACGTTATTAGAATGAAAGTAAAAATTTTAGTCTCCAGATAACTGTGGACCCAGTTAAAAGTTTGCCAAAATTATATAACAGAAAGTTATGGCTGTTTTGGATGGTAAGTTTTTTGATGATTAAAAGTCCTTGTTTAAGGCTTTGCACAAATCTCTCAGCAAGTCTTTTAGATGCAGGATGCCAATGGGCAGACAAAATATGTCAAATGCTAGTTTTAAAAATTAATTCTGGAGGTCGCTTGCCATAAATTGAAGGGGGGGGGGGGCATTATCACGGCATATTGTTGTGGTACTCTATTTCTGGAAAAAAGATCTGTCGGTACATCTGTGGTGTAATTGCAAGTAATTAGTTCATGATTAAGTCCTCAGACCATTTACAGCATGCATCAATTACTGGTAAAAATGTTAAATCCATAAATGGCCTGGCAACATTTGCAGTGGATATAAAAAGTGTATACACCCCTGTTAAAATGCAAGGTTTTTATGATTATAAAAAATGAGACCACAATAAATCATTTCAAAACTTTTCCCACCTTTAATGTGACCTATAACCTGTACAATTCAATTGAAAAACAAACAAATCTGTTAGGGGAAAAAATATAAAAAATAAAAAATGTACAATAAGCTGGTGTGACGATTGGGGAGAGATGGGCGAAGGCTGCCAGCCTAGTCAAATAGAATTTGATATCTCATTCTGGAATTTGTAAATAAATGCATAATACGGGCATGTTTTCTTGATAATAAATGTAAAATACAGGCATGTTTCTTGAGTGTAAAGAAAACACTGTAAAATGTGATCTTCAAGATTGTTGCAATATTGCCATCTGCTGTAAGGAAAACCAAGCCAAGTATTTCAAATGTGTCTTTTTAAGTTGAAAAGATCTTATGAATCTCTTTTATTTTAGCATTCGGCTCCAAGGTGGCTGGATGAAGATTTCATGCCCATTGTTTTAAGGCTAAAGTTTATGGCCAGAATTTAGATGTGGAATGTGTTTTATTGCACTGGTTTCTTTTAGAATATAGATGTGAAATGTCTTCTATTGTTGTAAGTTTCTGTGCAGGTGTTAGACTGCTAAATAACGCAGTTTGTTTGCCTGGGAAAACCTAAGTGTCAAAAATGATGTAATTTGGGGAGGGACCTAGCAAACATGTTTGTTAGTAATGTTTAAATACTATTTTTCTCAAGAGACCAAAAAGCATTTTGACTTTGGACATCTAACCCAGCACTGCTTATGCTCTTTATGTATGTAAGTAGGATTGTAGCACTGTTTTCTCTAAGATTAACTAAAGATTAGAAAGTTAGATTAAGTATTTTTCTGTGTAATCAGACTTGTCCTACTGCATTATTTTAAGTTTCTGGGTAATCACTGAACTCTTAGATATCTCTGTGGTGTAGTAGTTTTGTCTTGTGTTTTAATTATTTATTATTAAATATTTTAAAACCTTCTACCTGTGGCTGGTTTGTGTATAGATAAGCTCTAGAGTACATTGCATATTTATATAGAGTTTACTGTAATAGGCCATTCTGATAAGCCTTAGACTGTATAGTCACATTACTATTGGATAACAATATTGCACAGTAATAATTGGACACCCTTTTAAGGGCCTTTTAGTAGCTGATATTATTAACTGGGTGGTGGCAGTAATTACTACCGTATAGTCTGGGTAAAGGGGCACAGTTGGAGAATCTGTGTCAGCCTTTCCCAGGAGTGTCTGTGAAGTTGTATAAATACTTATCTCAAAGTGTGTGTGTGTTGTGTCAGCTACTTGGCAGGGACATGAAGCACTGGTTGGACAGAGAGGGTACTGAAAGTTCTAGCTTGCCCAGTTAGGCTGAGACCTGGAACCTATAGCTGTGCCAGTGGGGAGTCATATTGGGGATCTGGTGAGCAAGGGAGCAGCCAGCCCCAGACTGACTGTGATCTCTGTGTGCACTTAAGGGAAATTGTACTTTACTGTGTGTGTTAGTTATCCTTTCCTCTTCTATGAGATGACCTCCCTGGTGTTAGTGGTGAAGATTGAGGCTCCTTGACTGCTGGGCTAGGGCACGGTTGTCACAAGTGACGGCAGTGGTGGGATCTACTTCACATACTAATTGGCTTGTAGTGGTGTGGGTAGAGCAAATTCCTGTAGCTTATGTACAGTGATCTCTAAAAGTGTTTTGTACTCTAAAACAGCCACACAGTGTATACTCTGAGTTTAGATCACAATTGTTTTATTTCTTTTGTTAGTGTTAGTTTAGTGTTAGTCAGGATGAGCAGGCAGCATGTCAGCAGAAGAGTATGGAAAGCTGACAAGGAGCCAACTGGCGGAGATGTGCTAGGCTAGGGGACTGTTGCATGGAAACCTGACTAAAGCAGACCTGATTGATTGCAGCCTTGGTTACAGCTGCATCAGAAAACACCAGCCTGGAGGACAATCAGACTGACAGTGGAGATACAATATCCTCGGAGAATGGACAGCTCAACCTTTCTGCAGTGGACTTAAAAATCCAGCTGGAGCTAAAGAGACTTGAGTTGGAGGCCAGGCATATGGAACTGGAAGCAGCTGAGAGAATGAGGAGCCTAGAAGCTGAAGAATAGGAACGGCAGAGAAAGCATGAGAGGGAAATGCTGACTCTTCACCAGAGTCATGGAGGTAATGGGGAAGGGAGTAACCAGACCCCAGAAGCACAAAAGGTCAGTAAATTTCTTCCACAATTTAAAGAGGGGGATAATTCTGATAGGTTCATTCATATGTTTGAGTGGGTATGTAAACCATATGGAGTTGACCAAAGGCTCTGGGTGCAGTTCCTGACCCCCTTACTCCATGGTAAAGATGTAACTTTTTTTGCAAAAATGCATGACACTGACTGTTTTGATTATACTGCTGTAAAAAGACATTTATTAGAATGTTTTAAGCTATAACCCGAAATGTATAGGAAAACATTTCATGAGCATAGACGCAAGGCAGATGAAAATGTATGTGAATATATTGTTGAACTGAGCACTTATTTTCATAGCTGGGTGAGTGGATGTCAGGTCACTACTTTTGAAGGGCTGGCAGACCTTTTGGTAAGGGAACAAGCCCTTAGCACTTTGCCTGAGGACATGAGGATCTGGTTAGCTAATAGACAGTGTGCTACTTCAGAGGAGTTGGGGAAGAAGGAAGACCTATACCTAGCAAGCAGGGCAGCCCTGCACAGGAAAGGGACCCCCAGTACTGCTCATGGGACTAAAGGAACCCATCCCATAGTGGGCAGCACAGACTGTCCCAACAGAATCTGCCAGTAGCAGGGGAAGCCACTAGTCCAGGTACACATCCAGGAGCTAGGGTTAAATGTTTTGAATGCAACCAGAGGGGCCATGTGGCATACAGATGTCCATGGAGGCAAGGTGGGGAACCAAAGGTGAGGAAGCCAGTAAGTGGGAAAGACAAAATGCCAATAGTGGGTTGTCTTGAGAAAACAGGGGTATGGAACTACCATCCTACAGATGTCCTCAGAGGGAAGGATTTGGATAAGGCAGTACTATGTACTTATGCAGTTCCATGCAGTGAGGCTAGGAGACAAGCATGTAGGTCTGGTAGCCTAGGGATACCCATACAGACTGCATACTTGCAGCCAGGACTGCTGAGGTGGTTACTTCAGGGAGTGAGCTACGCTGTAGAAGTGAGACTGAATGTGAGCCACAGCTGCTTGTGGGTACTGATGTTCCCTTGGACAGGGTAACTGCAAAGGTAGAGGTGAGTAGTAGTACCCAAGCTGATAGTGAGGCACCGCTGTCAGAGGATGCCAGGCTTCCTGTGGAAGGGGAGCTGGGAAGGGTTACCAGGAGAGACCTGAGACAGGCTCACCTCTCAGACCCTACATTGCAAGGCTTAAAACAGGTAGCTAGGGAGGCAACTGATTTTCAGTGGAAGGGGGAATCTGTATACTGGAATAAAGGGTTACTGTACAGAGAGTGAACCCCTGAGGGAGGGCTAGAAGGTAAGAGAGTACAACAGTTGGTAGTGTCTAGAGCTTACCGTCTGGTGCTTCTAGTCATAGCCCATGATATTCCCTTTGCAGGTCATATGGGCATAAAACATACAAAGAGGTATGTTATGCAAAACTTCTATTGGGCTGGAATTTCCAGAGATGTAGCAGGGTACTGCAAGACCTGTGAGCAGTGCCAAAAGGTAGGCAAGGCAGGAGACAAGGTGAGAGCTCCTTTGATGCCTTTGCCTGTGATTGAGGAGCTATTTCAGAGGGTAGCTATGGATATTGTGGGTCCTCTGAGTACCCCAAGTTCCACAGGGAAAAAGTATATCCTAGTGATTGTAGATTATGCTACACAATACCCTGAGGCAGTGGCTTTGTCCTCCATTGAGGCCAAGAAGGCGGCAAATGCTTTGCTAGAGATTTTCAGCAGGGTAAGTTTCCCAAAGGAAATACTGTCTGACAGTGGTAATTTTACGTCAGACCTGCTAGCTTGTCTGTGGAAGTCCTGTGGGGTGAAGCACATGAAGACCACCCCTACCATCCCTAGACTAATGGTCTTGTTGAAAGGATAAACTCTACAATCAAGTCCATGCTACAGGCATTTGAAGATCAGTTTAAGAGGGAGTGGGGCAAATATTTGTCTCATCTGTTGTTTGCTTACAGCGAGGTTCCCCAGGAATCCACAGGTTTTTCACCCTTTGAGTTGCTGTATGAGCATAGGGTGAGTGGACCTCTAGATTTAATTTGAGATTAGTGGAAAGGTGAGTGTGAGTCTCACAATGAGTCTGTTGTGGCATATATCCTGGACCTCAGGACAAGGCTCAGGAAACTCATGGGTCTGGCCCAGGAGAACCTGGCAGAAGCCCAACAACAGAAAAAGGTGTGGTATGACAGGAATGCTCGAGCTAGAGAGTATGCTGTAGGGCAGCAGGTGATGGTTCTCATTCCTGTCAGACACAACAAGTTGCAAGCAGCTTGGGAGGGACCCTACAAGGCAGTAAGAAAGGTAAGTGATGTTAACTACATGGTGGAAGTGCTAGGCAGATGGCAGGGGCACAAACTATACTATGTTAACATGATGAAACCTTACCATGATAAGGAGGCCATTGTGCTGAGCATTTGCAGTAGATTGCAGGAGGCATCTGGGAGAGATCTTGTGACTGATCTCCTCAGTGTGAGGCTTGGGCTGACACCACAGTGGAAGGGGTAGCAATGTCCCAGCAGCTATCTCCTTCCCAGGTTCGAGAAATCCAAGCAGTGTTGCAGGAGTTTGGGGTCATGTTCACCAGGAAACCAGGAAGCACCCACCTGGTGCAGTACCAGGTGGATACAGGACCCCAAAGGCCTATCAGGCAGGCCCCTTATAGGGTGTCTGAGAGGGTCAAACAGACTCTGAGGGAAGAGGTACAGGAAATGTTGAAACTAGGGGTGATTCAAGAGTCCAAAAGTCCCTGGGCCTCACCAGTGGTGTTGGTGCCAAAGAAGGATGGCAGCACCATGTTCTGTGTGGATTACAGGAAATTAAATAGTCACACAGTCAGATGCTTACCCCTTGCCTAGGACAGATGAGGCCCTAGAGCAGCTGGGTGGGGCTAAGTATCTTACAACCATTGATCTTACCAAGGGTTACTGGCAGGTGCCCTTGACTCCCAGTGCTAGAGAGAAGTCAGCCTTTGTGACTCCTTTTGGCTTGTATGAGTTCACAAAGATGCCCTTTGGGATGAAGAATGCCCCAGTGACTTTCCAGAGGCTGGTAGATCATATATTAGCAGGAGCAGGAGGGTTTGCCCTTGCTTACATGGATGATATTGCTATCTACAGCAATTCCTGGCAAGAGCACCTTCAGCATGTCAGGGAGGTGCTTGGCAGATTACAGAGGGCAGAGATGACCATTAAGCCGAGCAAATGTCAGGTGGATATGGCAGAGGTCTCCTATCTAGGACATAGAGTGGGGAGTGGTAAGATAAGGCCAGAACCTGCCAAAGTGGAAGCCATTCAGGCATGGCCTGCACCTGTTACCAAAAAGCAGGTGAGGGCATTCTTAGGGACAGCAGGGTACTACAGAAAGTTTGTTCCTAATTATAGTACCATAGCTGCTCCCCTCACAAACAAGGAAGAACAGGCCAGATAAGGTAGTGTGGACACCAGCATGTGAGCAGGCATTTCAGAAGCTTAAGAAAGCTTTGGGAGGACCCCCTGTGTTAGCCAGTCCAGACTATAGCAAATAATTTGTTGTGCAGGTGGATGCTTCAAACTATGGGGTGGGGGCTGTACTTAGCCACATTTCTTCAGAGGGAGAAGAGCACCCAGTGGTTTACCTCAGTAGTAGGCTCCAACTCAGGGATGAATGCTATGCAGTGGTAGAAAAGGAATGTCTAGCCATAGTGTGGGCACTACAAAAACTTCAGCCTTATCTGTATGGAAGAAAATTCACTGTGATGACAGATCACAACCCTCTAACATTGTTAAACAGAGCCAGTCAGCAAAATGCCAAGTTGCTAAGATGGAGTCTGGGGTTGCAAGCATATGATATGTCAGTGCAGCACCGCAGTGGGAGTAGCAATGCCAATGCAGATGGGCTCTCAAGACAGGGAATGGGGTGAGGTACACCCAGATAGACCTAACACTCTCAAGTGATGTTTCTCAAGGGGCACTTGAAAAACTTGCTTGAGTTCCCCGGGGGACATGTGATGATTGGGGAGAGATAGGTGAGGGCTGCCAGCCTAGTCAAATAGAATTTGATATCTAATCCTGGCATTTGTAAATAAATGTAAGATACAGGCATGTTTTCTTGATAATAAATGTAAAATACAGGCATGTTTCTTGAGTGTAAAAAAAACACTGTAAAATGTGAACTTCAAGATTGTTGCAACATTGCCATCTGCTGCAAGGAAAACCAAGCCAAGTTTTTCAAATGTGTCTTTTTAAGTTGAAAAGATCTTATGAAACTCTTTCATGTTAGAATTCGGCTCCAAGGCGGCTGGATGAAGATTTCATGCCCATTGCTTTAAGGCTAAAGTTTATGACCAGAATTTAGATGTGGAATGTGTTTTATTGCTCTGGTTTCTTTTAGAATATATATATGAAATGTCTTCTATTGTTGTAAGTTTCTGTGCAGGTGTTAGATTGCTAAATAATGTAGTGTGCTTGCCTGGGAAAACCTAAGTGTCAAAAATGACGTAATTTGGGGAGGGACCCAGCAAACATGTTTGTTAATAATGTTTAAATACTATTTCTCACAATAGACCGAAAAGCATTTTGACTTTGGACATTTAACCCAGCACTGCTTATGCTCGTTATGTATGTAAGTAGGATTGTAGCACTGTGTTTTCTCTAAGATTAGCTAAAGATTAGAAAGTTAGATTAAGTATTTTTCTGTGTAATCAGACTTGTCCTACTGTATTATTTTAAGTTTCTGTGTGATCTCTGAACTCTTAGATATATCTGTGGTGTAGTAGTTTTGTCTTGTGTTTTAATTATTTATTATTAAATATTTTTAAAACCTTCTACCTGTGGCTGGTTTGTGTAGAGATAAGCACTAGAGTGCATTGCATATTTATATAGAGTTTATTGTAATAGGCCACTCTGCTAAGCTTAGACTGCATAGTCACATTACCATTGGATAATAATATTGCACAATAATAATTGGACACCCTTTTAAGGTCCTTTTAGTAGCTGATATTATTAACTGGATGGTGGCAGTAATTACTACTGTATAGTCTGGGTAAAGGGGCACAGTTGGAGAATCTGTGACAGCCTTTCCCAGGCGTGTCTGTGAAGTTGTATGAATACTTATCTCAAAGTGTGTGTGTGTTGTATCAGCTACTTGGCAGGGACATGAAGCACTGGTTGGACAGAGAGGGTACTGGAGGTTCTAGCTTGCCCAGTTAGGCTGAAAACTGGACCCTATAGCTGTGCCAGTGGGGAGTCTTATTGGGGATCTGGTGAGCAAGGGAGCAGCCAGATCCAGACTGACTGTGATATCTGTGTGTACTTAAGGGAAATTGTACTTTACTGTGTGTATTAGTTATCCTTTCCTCTTCTATGAGACGACCTCCCTGGTGTTAGTGGTGAGGATTGAGGCTCCTTGATTGCTGGACCAGGGCACAGTCATCACATCTGGTTGCATAACTGTGCACACCCTTAAACTAATACTTTGTTGAAGCACTTTTTGATTTAATTACAACATTCAGTCTTCTTGGGTAGGAGTCTATCAGCATGGCACATCTTGACTTGACAATATTTGCCCACTCTTCCTTGCAAAAGCATTCCAAATCTGTCAGATTGTGAGGGCATCTCTTGTGCACAGGTCTCTTCAGGTCACCCTACAGATTTTCTATTGGATTTAGGGCTGGACTCTGGCTGGGCCATTCCAAAACATTAATTTTCTTCTGGTGAAGCTATTCTTTTGTTGTTGCTTGGGGTCATTGTCATGCTGAAAGGTGAAATTCCTCTTCATCTTTCTAGCAGATGCCTGAAGGTTTTGGGCCAAAAGTGACTGGTATTTGGAACTGTTCATAATTCCCTCCACCTTGACTAAAGCCCTAGTTCCAGCTGAAGAAAAGCTACCCCAAAGCATGATAGTGCCACCACCATGCTTCACTGTGGGAATGGTGTTTTTTTGGTGATGCAAAGTATTGTTTTTGTGCCAAACGTACCTTTTGGAATTGTGGCCAAAAAGTTTAACCTTGGTCTCATCGGACCATAACACATTTTCCCACATGCTTTTGGGAGACTTGGTGTATTGTTTTGCAGATTTTTAGCTGTGCCTGGATGTTTTTCTGTAAGAAAAGGCTTCTGCCTTGCAACCATACCCCATAGCCCAGACATATGGTGAATATGGGAGATTGTTGTCACATGTAGTACACAACCAGTACTTGCCAGAAGTTCCTGCAGCTCCTTCAGTGTTGCTGTAGGTCTCTTGGCAGCCTCCCTGACCAGTTTTTGTCTTGTCATCAGTTTTGGAGGGATGTTCAGTTCTTTGCATTGTCACTGTTGTCCCATATTTTCTCCACTTTTTGATGACTGTCTACACTGTGTTCCATGGTATATCCAATGCTGTGGAAATTTTTTGTACCCTTCTCCTGACTGATACCTTTCAACAATGAGATCCCTCTGATGCTTTGTAAGCTGTCTGTGAACCATGGCTTTTGTTGTAGCAGGGAAGTGAGTAAACATAAGGAAAATCCTACTAGGACCACTGAACTTTATCTGGGGTTAATCAGAGCCTCTTTAATTGATGGCAGATATGTACCCAAAAAGACTGAATGCTGTAATTAAATTAAAATGTGCTTCAACAAAGTATTAGTTTAAGGGTATGAACACTTATGCAACCAGCTTGCAGTACGTTTTTTATTTTTTATATTTTTCTCCTAACCAATTTGTTTTTCAATTGAATTGTACAGGTTATAGGTCTCAGTAAAGGTGGGAAAAGCTTTGAAATTATTTATTGTGGTCTCATTTTTTTTATCACAAAAAACCTGACATTTTAACAGGGGTGTGTACACTTTTTATATCCACTGTATATGGCTTTATTGCCACAGAGATGGAGGCCCCATTCTAACTGATGTAGTGCACATTCTGGCTCATTTTGGATCACCCGGCAAACACATCATCTCTTTGACAGCTGCACAGTTGCCATCAGTCGTCAGTCACCACATGACTTCTAGCCATTGCTTTTACTCCTGCTACTTCACACTGGGTATAATAATCTTTTAACACCATTTTACACAGCCAGCATTTAAGTTAAGTTCATCAGATTTCAGCAAGTGTCATCTAATGAATTTGTGTTTAGATGTCCAACTATTTCTGTCAGAATACACACTTATAAAAGCTTGTCACATCTGGTTTCTGCTTATATCTTGTCTGTTGTAAGGCGCGTTCTCAGCATGGCTGATGGAGAACACATCTAGTGGTGCTTCTTCTTCAGGTTTGTCACTTATAGTTTATAATGCTAAGACATCCCCATCAGCGTTTACATGATATGTAGTACATTTATACGTGAGTTTGTACTGTAGCGTCTGAAAATGCCAATTGTTACATGCGGGCAGCTGTTGCGGTAGGAATTCTCTTCTGGAGGCTAAAAGTGTGACTAGGGCTGATGGTGTATAGTAAGCATAAAATGTTTGTCAAATAGGCACTGAGTAAATCCTTTGATATCAGTTTGGGCGATGCCATTTGGTTGGCTCAAAATAGATGGTTAACTTGTGTTGACATCAACAATCTGCAGGTAGAGGACTATTCTCTTTCCACAGGGTTTGTCTGATCTCGCAGTTAGTATATCTAATTATCAGGGTGTGTGGAGGATGCAGCCTCTCACATGGGGTAATCCCCAGAGCATGCACAGAATGTGTCACATTAGTGATTTTGATGTAATAACCTCAATATTTTGTCTGTCAACGTAGCTGGTCATTTATCAGCTGCCCTAAATCTCTCCATCTCCCTTTCTTTCTCTCTCTCTCTTTCTATATATGAGTCTACTTTTATTTACCGAAAGGCCGAAATAGCGACGACCACAATGCGAGATGAAAATCACGAAATATGGAATCACGAATCAGGTAAGTATGTACAGGGCAAGTGAATACTTGTCCAAAACAACAGTAACTAACAACACACCACCTAAAACCCACCCACCCCAACTATATATACCAATTCTGGGATCGCATTACAGTGGAGAAATGACATAATCCCCCCATTGGACAAGTAATTGGAAGTAGACCCACCCACACACACACACACACACACACATATATATATATATATATATATATATATATATGTGTGTGTGTGTGTATAGGGTACCTAACAACTTACTGAATAATGGCATCCTGTAAGTGATAACACTGAATGCACAAGTTTGAAATATCAAAATGATGGACTCAAAATATCTATTAACAGCAAACTTTTACTGCATATGTACAATGTGTCAGGACAAAGCCCATTAGCAAATAGTAGTGCCACCAAAGAAGTTGTCACACAGCACCTATATAGGTGCCCCTCCAATCAAGTGTGGACTATAGTGACATCAGTACAGCCCAATTATAAATATATTTTGCTGTAAAATGAGATCAGGTCCTGCAGCACATAAAAGTGCTCATGAAATTGGTATAGATATAACTTCAACTCTTCGTGGGAATTTCTGTAATATCATAGAACATTTTGTAAACTTTCTGGATTCTGTTGTTCAGTACAATGTACTAGCCTTACCATAGTGGATAACAAACTATGTACAGATCTGTCCTTGCTTTTGCCTGGTGCATTGGCGCATTGCTTACAAATAGCTGTGTGTGTGTGTGTGTGTGCGTACACGTCTGCATGTGTGTGATGTATTTATTCCTATCTGTGTGGTAAACTGATAAGCATGTTCTTTTACTTTCTTTTTTCCTTAAAGGCATGCATGAAAAATGCCATGTGCTATAGATTTATAAAACACGTTTCCCCATCAGTCAGTGTATCCTCTGCTGCCAAGTGTGCTATGTTAAACTAGTATATACAGTCTGCTATACTGTGCACTATTAGCTTTGCATACCCTGTCTGCACAACTGTAAGTACACTATGTCACTGTTTGGTGCATAGTTCACTATACTGTGCATTATTAGCTTTGTGTACCCTGTTCCAAAAAATTGTAATTCCACTATGTCACTATCAGGTGTATAATCTGCTGTGCTGTGCACCATTAGCTTTCTGTACCCTGTCTCCACAACTGGAAGTGCAATATGTCACTGTATAGTCTGCTATACTGTGCACTATTAATTTTCTGTGACCTGTGCCAACAACTGTAAGTTCACTTTGCTACTGTTGGGTGTATACTCTGCAATACTGTTCACTATTAGCTTTGTGTATCATGTCCCCACAACTGTAAGTGCACTATGCTACTGTTGGGTGTATAGTCTGCTATATTGTGTACTATTAGCTTTATGTGAACTGTCCCCACAACTGTAAGTGCACTATGTCACTGCTGGGTGCATAGTCTGCTATACTGTGCACTATTAGTTTTGTGTACCCTGTCCCCACAACTGTAAGTGCAGTAGGTCACTTTTGAGTGTATACTCTGCTATAATGTGTACCATTAGCTTTCTGCACTATGTCCCCATAACTGTAAGTGCACTATGTTACTGTTGGTTATACAGTCTGCTATACTGTGCACCCTGAGCTACGTGTACACTTTTCCCAGCACTGTAAGTCCACTATGCCACTGCTGAAAGTGCAGTCTGCTCTGATATGCACAGTTAGTTACATGCATCCTGCACTGTCATTGCTAGCAGTACAGTCTGCTATTACTGCTCACCATTAGCTACATGTACTGTGTCCCCACAACTATGGGTGCACTATGTCACTGCTGGGTATATACTCTGCTCTGCTGTGCATCATTGGGTATATGTAGCATGTCCCCTCAGATGTACTCATAGGATTGTTAACAACTGTAAAGGTGATTAGGCAGTGGTCACTTAGTGATGGTGGCAGAATGTTTATGTTGAGGATGGAGGATGGTATGTTTGTAATAATAATGTCAAGTGTAGAGTGTTTGGGGGACCTAAGGTTCGGTCTTGTTGGTTCTATTATGAGTTGAAGGAGACCTAGGTCTGCTAGGAAAGTACCCATGTCAGACGAAACAGGCCAAGATAATTAAGACTGATGTCAGCTAGAATGATTGCATTATTATTTTTGGGACAGTTATTAAGGATGTTAGTGATGAGTGGTATAAATTTATTTAGTGGAGAAAGGGGTGGTAGATAGGCTGTAGTGATCAGTAGTGGCCTGCCTTTGTGTGCTGGAAAGTTTAGGATAATCAGTTAGGACCGGAGTCTGAGTATCCATTTCCTTGGGCAATGACTTTTGGGTTTAGATTTTTTCTGTACATAATTAGAGAGGCTCCACCTGATCATTTACCTGACATCACTGACATACTTGTAGGAGGTTAGAAAGTGTTGGAAGTTGGGGGAGTCTTTTTTGACACAGGATTCTGTGACTGCTAGAATGTCAGGGTTTTGCTGTGAAATAAAAACCCTTATGTGGTCTACCTTGTTTCTGTAATTCTGTTTATGAACTGTGTGTCTGTCATACCACAGTCAGTGTTACCTACAGACTATATTTAGGCAAGTGTAAACCTGGCAGCACATTACTTGAGCCATTTCATTGTGCTGAATAAATAAATATCATTAGTGGCACTAATACTTTGTTCTACACCTGTGAGACAACACACCATCAAATCTTGCCATACTGTCACGCTGCAACCCTGAGTTCACAGCCATTGGACTCCAACCATCCTGGTAATGGAAAATTAATTCAACTTTGATTTTGTTCAGGTAGCTAGAGGAATACATCTCTGTTCCAAACAAGCCTAATGGAAAGAGAGCGGTAGAAACACAGACAAAACGCAAAAGTTCAATCATTTCTTGCAAGGGAGTTCACACATAATGTGGTTTGTGATAGAAGAATTAATTCACCACTCTATCAGGGCAACATATCACTGCTTTTGGTATCTTCATGTCCTCCTCACCAGGATGTGGTTCTTAAGTCTGACCACCATACTCTAGCTTTGTGAGTTGTCAACCCAGTCTATGGCTAGCACTATCATAGGTTCATAGGTGTGTACTAGGCTAATGGCCCTGGGGCCTTTACAAGCCTAGCCAAAGAATTACCCTGGCATCATGCCACCCGACCTTAGTTCCCAGTGCCTCTGTCAAGTAGAGCCACTGGAGTTATCCCCGGAATGAATTTTCTATTTCCCATCCATTTCATCAAGATTTCTCTTGAAGAGGGTCAGCGAGGTGCTCTGCTTGACATGTATGGGAAGTCTATTTCATAGCATGGGCAGTCTCTGGGTTATGAACCTGTCCCTCTAGTACATTCTGTTGATTGTGGTAATGAGGTTGAGTTCTCTAGAGTGTGTGGTGTGGAGGGATTGGGATTTCTTTAGATGTAGTATTTCTAACAGAGCTGGGTAAGACATGGCTTCATAAGTAAAGCAGAGATTGCCTCTAAGTAGGCCTTATGAGACAGAGAATAGTTGGGAGTTTTTTTAAGTCTGTCCATATAGGACAAGTGTTTAAGGCCTAGGATCCTCTTTGTGAGGTACTGTTGTGGTCTCTCCAGTTGTTGTAGGTGTCTAGTGAGGTACATGCTAAATGGGGCATTGTACTCGATGATTGGCCTAATGAGGGAAGGATAGAGGGAGACAATGACCTCTTTCTTCCTGGATACAAAACCATTAGTAATGAGATGTGCCACATAGAAGGACTTTCTGACCACAGTGGCAATGTGGTGATCAAAAGAGAAGCTGCTGTCAACCTGTGTTCCCAGATCTCTTATAACGCCTTCTGTGGTAATTCATGGGAACCAGGTTTTTCCCAAAGGGGATAACGACACATTTTTTTGGCATTGAGCTTAAGGCCATGGTTCTAACACCAGTCGTTAGTCTCAGTGAGGCCATTCTGTAGGGTGTCAACATCACTTGGCATGCCAAGATGTTACACTAGAAAATATCATTTAGATCCAACATAGAAACAGCTCACACAATTAAACATATACTACTTATTGCAAAGAAACTACTTATCTCAGGAGACATACACCCCAACCCCAGGACCATTCAAAACCATACTCTCAACCAAGCAAACATCTGACCTACTGATTCTTAACATCAACAACAGGATATCTAACAAGCTCCCTAATCTTAATGCATTCATAAAGTACAGTTTTGTACCTACCATAAATGTAGATGTTCGAAGATCCACATTGCTGCAGTCCTAACACTTGGGTAGTCCGCTGTCCCTCGGTCGGCCCGAATATCAGAGTATAAGGCTGACGTCGGTCAAGGCGCATTTGACTGACATCAGAACGTCAGGGTACAAATGCGCATGACCGACGTCATATCCTCAGTCTTTTCTTGCCCCAGATGTCAGAAGACCCTAAAAAGAAAGGTCAAAACCCATAGACAACAACTAAACAACCAACCAGCCTAACACCAAAAATATGTACAATATATACAATATACACAATATACCTCAGATGGATAACCCAACCCACACAACCACCTCAAACTACAGAGGGAAGGAGGGAGGGAATTGGACTGCAGCAATGTGGATCTTCGAACATCTACATTTATGGTAGGTACAAAACTGTACTATGTTCTTCATCTCACATTGCTGCAGTCCTAACACTTGGGTAGAATCCCAAAGCAGAGGTAAGGGAGGATGGCTAAACTATAATGAAGCAGGAGCTGCCAAAATGCCCTGCAACACAGCAGTGGCAAAACCAGCCCTGGATTTAGAGTACAATGGAAGGTGGTAATGCCTAGAGAAGGTATGCAAATATCCTTAGTTGCCACCCCCCTCAAAAAAGCTGTTGAAGTGGCAGTAGCCCTAGTGGAATGAGGCCTAATCCCAGCTGGAATCTCTTTGCCATGATGGGAATAACAGAAAGCAATGCAAAATCCAATCCACTTAGAAATAGTTTGTTTTGACACGGGCTTGCCCTGAGAGCACAAAGCAAAAGAAACTAATAACTGCTGAGATTGTCTGAACCCTTAGTTCTGTCCAAATAATATCGCAACTGCCTGTGTACATCTAAAGTGTGCAAAATCTTTTCCCCTTTATTTTGGGGATTTGCATAAAAAGTAGGCAAATGAATAGTTTGGTTTAAAGCCACACTAGAAACCACTTTAGGCATAAAGGAAGGATTAGTACGTAAAGATACCCTATCCTTATGGAAAATTAAGAAAGGCTCAACTGCCATAAGGGCCTGCAATTCAGAAACCCTTCTTGCAGTGGTAATGGCCAACAAGAAAGCAGTCTTCCATGACAAATATTTCAACTCAGCAGTAGCTGCAGGCTCAAAAGGTTGTAGAGTGAGTTTCTCCAACACAAAATTGAGATCCCAAGCAGGAGTAGGAGCCCTTCGTGGGGTCTTATATTCTTTGCCCCTCTAAGAAATTGCTTGAACAAAGGATGAGAAAACAATGGTGGGTCACAGTCGTAGTGAGCTGAAATTGCTGCAGCATGAATCTTAATAGAAGAGAAGGACAAACCTTTGTCTGACAACTCAGTAAGATATTGAAGAGCCACACTTAAATCAGGCTCAGAAACATCCAAATTCTTAGCTGCACTCCAAAACAAAAATCTCTTCCATTTATCTGCGTACACTTTCCTTGTACTAGGCCTTCTAGCTTCCAAAATCACATTCAAAACTTGTTGTGGAAGTTGAGACCCTCTATGGTTTAAAACAGAATATGCCAGGCTGTTAGGTGAAGAGAGTGAAGTTTGACATTGAGCAAATGATTGTCCTCCTGGGACAACAGATGTGGAATCAAAGGCAAAGGCCATGGAGGCTTCCGCTAGACTTCTCAGTAATGGGTACCAGTGCTGTCGAGGCCAATCTGGAGCTATCAAAATCATCCTTGGCTTGTCCTGTCTGACCTTCAGAAGTACCTTTGGGAGGAGAGGCAGAGGTGGAAAGGCATACACATGAAGATTTTTCCAACTGAAAGAAAGAGCATCCACTTTCCAAGCTGTGGGATGAAACCTCTTTGTGCAAAACTTTGGCAGCTGGTGGTTTAGTGGAGAAGCGAACAGATCTATGTCTGGAGTTCCCCAGGACACTGTCAATTTCTGAAATACATGAAGATCCAGTTTCCACTCGTGGGGATCCATGATTTGTCTGCTTAACACATCTGCTAAGGAGTTCTGTGCTCCCGGCAGAAACCTTGCCTGAAGACCTAGTTGTAAACTGAGAGCGGTCTCCCACAAAATCATTGCTTGCCTGCATAGAGGATAAGAATGTGTTCCCCCTTGCTTGTTGATGTACCACATGACAGTTGTGTTGTCTGTTAGAATCAACACCTGCCCTGGAAGAAGTAAATCCTTGAAAGCTATTAATGCAAACTGGACTGCTAACATCTCCTTCAAGTTGATATGTAGATGCTGAAGTCTGACAGGCCACTTGTCTTGTATCCACTTTCCGTTTAGATGAGCTCCCCAAGCTTTGTCCGAGGCATCTGTCGTTAAAATTTGACTCGCCTCTGGCCGGGTCACAGAGAGTCCCTTGTTTAGGTGACATTCCTGAGCCCACCACAAAAATTCCTTTTGAATGCAAGGTATTATTGGAATGACAGTGTCCAGATCCTGGCAGTGCTGTGTCCATACATTTTGAGATACCATTGCAACTTCCTCATATGCAGTTTGGCATTGGGAAGCACCAGAATACAAGATGCCATGAACCCTAAGGCTTGAAGGACTGTCCTTGCAGTCAGCCCGGACTGAAGAGATAGATGATGGAAGTAAAAGGAAAGATTCTTTTGTTTGTCCGGGGTTAGAAAGGCCATCTGGGATGCTGTATTCAGTCTTACACCCAGAAAGCACATGTCTTGAGAGGGTACTAGACTGGACTTTATTTCGTTCACAGAATACCCCAGGCATCTTAGCACTGCTATCACATATTCCAAATGACGAAGAAGCTCATCCCTTCCTTGAGCCAGAATCAGGCAATCGTCCAAATAAGGATAGATTTGTATTCCTTTCAGCCTGAAGAATGCTATCACTGGAGCCAGAACTTGTAAATACTCTGGGCAGTAGATAAGCCAAAGGGCAATGCAGAGAACTGATAGTGAGAATTCCCAGTCCGAAAACGCAGATACTTCCTGCAACTTAGCCTGATAGGAATATGTAGGTAAGCCTCCTTGAGATCCAAAGTTACCATCCAGTGATCCTTGCCCAGCAGAGGTAAAAGCTGTTGTAACGTCAACATTTTGAACTTGGGAATGTCCAGATAAGTGTTGAGGATAGATAAATCCAAAATTGGTCTCCACGTGTTCCCCTTTTTTGGTACAAGGAACAGGCGAGAATAAAATCCTAGGCCTCTTTCTGGCATAGGAACCGGCTGTATGGCCCCTATTTGGAGTAACAGAGAAATTTGCTTGTGAGCCTCTATTCTTTGTTGAGGAGGAATGTCTGGCATGCCTTTGAAAGGAGGCAAGGTATGGAAATAAAACCTGTAACCGTGATGTATGATATCCAATACCCATCTGTCTTGGGTAATCAAACTCAATTTTCTTTGAAAAGTGCCAACCTTCCTCCCAAAGGTGCTGCCAGGCGAGAAGGTTCTGGCAGCTGAAAAGGTAGGTCATTGGGTCTGTTTACGAAAGGACTGACCCCTGCCCTCACCGAAGACTGTGCAGGAGAACTCCTATTCTAGGCCTGAAAGAGCCCTGACCTCTGCCCCTGCCACGTCTAGATCTACCCCTAGACTGGGAATCATAAGAAGGATACGTCCACCCTTAGTAGGCCAATTTCTACTAAACTTAGGAGGCTGAACCTGCAAAAAATCTTTAACAGTCTGCATAGACTTAGCCTTGTCTTCCATTTTCTTTAAAACTGCCTCAACAGGAGAACCAAACAAGACATCAGATTGCAAAGGGGCATCCAAAATCCTAGTTTTAACATGGTCAGATAAATTTTGATCCCTCAGCCAGGCATGCCTGCGAAGAACTGACCCAGTGGCAGCCACCCTAGACGAGGCCTGAACAGCATCAAAACCACATTGCAAAGAATGCTTACCCACCTGTACAGAAACATGCACTAAATCTTGTAACTCTTTACAATCAATACCTTCCGCCAGAGCATCAAACTTAGATTTCAACTGTGAAAGGAGATAATTTTGATATTTCAACATGTGAAATTGGCAATTCAAAGCTCTCATGGCAAGAGTGGAAGAAGTATAAACTTTCTTACCCCATCTATCCAAGGCCCTGGCCTCTTTATCTGCAGGAACCGGATTCTTGACAACAGAAGCCTTAACACCCTTAGGCCCCTGGCTAACAGTTTCTGGGTCTGCCCTAGGACTCTTAAAAAGATACTTATGAGCTTCAGGCACCCTGTAATACCTATCTGGTTTAACAGAAGCAGGAGGCAAAGAATCAGGATTAAGAGAAGCCTCTGCAAACACATCTTCCACCACATTCAGAACAGGAGGTATAGCCAAAGGCCTATGCTGGGGTAAAAACAAAAATTCCCTAAGCCTTTTCCTGGAATCAGAGAAGTCCTGACCTTCCCATTTAAAATGCTCTCATGGAGTGAAGGGTCTCTGAAAAGAAAAATCCTCAGGAGGAGAAGCAGAAGGAGTAGAATCATCCACATCAGAATCAGAATAATGAGAATACTCCTGCAAGTCTTCAGCCGAAGACTCAGACACATCCGAAGCCTGCTCATAATCCCCCAACACTGGTTCCATCCTAGGCCTCTTATCAGGAGGAGGCATAGAGCCTCTAATTAAAGTAATTAAATCTTCTGCCATTTTAAGCATGTGCTTCTTGGGCACAGAACCTAAAGAACTAGGAGAGACACCCACAGAAGCTAAACTAGACCTGCCTCTAGGAGAAGCCTTGGAAGCAGAAAGAGAGGGCCTAGACCCCTTAGGAAGGGAGGGGAGTACAGTTATCTGAGAAGCCCCTACAGCCTGACCTGCCTCCTGGGAGGCCACATCCTGTAAAATCAAAGTTTCTCCCTGGGACTCCAGAGAGGCCTCCGGAACCACCGGTTCCACTGACGCCTCTAAAGAACCGGCGTCCGGTTCGGACGACTCCTCTAACCTAGGTTTAACTGCCTTGTCCTTGCGCTTCTTTGAGGAAGCGCCGGAGCATCCGGCGGCATATTGTAATTGCACCGCTTCCCAAAGACCAACCTGGCACAATCTAACCTTCGCTTTATAGTGCTTATTGAACCTAGCACAAAGACACCCAACAACGCCGTGCTCAGGTCCCAAACAAGGTATACACAAATTATGGTAATCCCTATGCGGTATCTGTTTCCCACAAGAAATACAGTTATTCACTTTTTCTGACATCCGGTAAACCACTGAGGCAAGAAAAACAAAATATTCCCCAACGGGTACTTAACCAACTCTGACTTCGGTCTGAAACTCCGAATTGAAAATTTCAGAACGCCGAACGGCACTTGCAACACTGCTTCTGCATCGGACCATGCGGCAAAAAAGACTGAGGATATGACGTCGGTCATGCGCATTTGTACCCTGACGTTCTGATGTCAGTCAAATGCGCCTTGACCGACGTCAGCCTTATACTCTGATATTCGGGCCGACCGAGGGACAGCGGACTACCCAAGTGTTAGGACTGCAGCAATGTGAGATGAAGAACATCCCACTATTCTCCTGACATACTGACCCTTACGGAGACATGGCTAAAACCTGGCACCCAAAACGAAGGAATCCTCCCCCCAGGTTATAATATCTTAAGACTAGACAGAGTAGGCAGGAAGGGAGGTGGGGTCACAATTCTCTTTAAAAACACACTCAACATCCAACCTCCACAAACCCCTCTACCTAAATTTCATAACTCGGAAATCTTAGCCTCAGTCTTATACATAAACAACACAAAAAAAATCAACATACTTTGCTGCTACATCCCTCCAGGACATAACTCACCCATAACTGAGAGAATCTTACACTGGGCTAGCGATAATCTTTCACAAGAAACTATCCCACTAGGCGACCTAAATACTGACTGGCCAGCTTGTAACTCTAACAACCCCACTAACCATATTAATCTCTTTGGATTTCCTCAACTCATTCAAGAACCCACTAGAGTAGATAAAAAAAATCCCAAAAACAATATATTTTTGATTGGACACTGGTCAACTGCCCCAAACTAAACTACCATAGAGGCTACCACATGGTCGTAGTGACCACTTTCCTACATTCCTCATACACAAACGCAAAAACATACCTAAGCCCATAGCCTGTAGACAAATCAGATGAGCATTATCATTTTTATTTCATATAAGATGCATCAGAAGTGGTGAGATAACAGCAAGCTTTATGACCATGTTGTATCTTAGAAATGTAGCATTTCTTATCTGCACAATATTTTTTACTATAAAATGAGATCATGCCCTGCAGCACATAAGAGTGCTACTGAAATGGTCTTAAGCATGACTTCTATTTTTTCTGGGAATCTTCGGTTTATTTTTAATGACACAGGGCACACAGAAAAGAATGCAATCAAATATACAGCAATGTGTTAAGATAAAGGATGTCTGGACCGTAAACTGTCATATTGACTGTTCCCTGGATCTTTTTTTTCTCCCTACAAAATGATCCCCCTATGTCAAACATAAATAAAGTACAACTTATCTATTTCCTCCCTTCGGTGACATTTCTGTGTTTTTCCCCAGTGGGTAATATGTTAGGTTTCTATGAAAATGTGTAATATGTTCTTTAGGGAATTGTCTCTCTGACCCCATACATTATATTACCTATCGCAATTTCTTATTTTTGGTCAAGGGAAAAAACACTTAGTAAGGCACTTTCCAAACATTCCTTCCCTCCTTGGATACGAGTAAAATAAAACTTAATAATTGGAATTTATTGTGTTGAAGATACATTCATGTTGCATAAAACTTCCTAAAATAAAACAAGAAGTTTTTGTTTCATTTTCTGATGATAGTGATCCTTTAAGGCAGTCAGAATACCAGGACTGACGGTACAGGGGGAATGAACTCAATGCTTATTCCCATTAAAAGAGCGGGAGCTGATGGTCTAAAGGCTTTATTATTTTTCCTCCTCCTTTTACAGTCATATACATTAGACAGAATTTCACCTTACTCTTTAAACATGTCACCAAGAAGTAAATCATGTTTAAGCTTTCACTGGCTTCCTCATTTGTCTCTTACTTTGGCCAACACATTTCACTCCCCAGTCTCTCACTTAAAATCAGAAAAATTCCTTTAGTCCTGTTTTACGTATAAAGACTTTTCCATGTTTTATGACGTATTCAAACACTGATCAGGAGGAAAGTCACTGGTAAAACTCTTGCTGTTCACAAAACCAGAAACTGAGCAGGATACGCCAAACTATGTCATGTTGTCCTTTAATCATATCATATAAATCATATAATTCAAGGACTCAAAGTTAATCCAGTATAAAAGAACTTCAATTTTGTGGTTTGAAAAAAAAAAAAACAATTAAAACACGACTGAACAGTTAGCCCCTTGGTTCTTTCATCATATCATACCATTCTAGGAACCAAATATGGTATAAGGAACTCTAATTTTGTGCTTTGCAAGAAACAGCTAGCAGCAGCTGACCAGCTGTCAAATTAACTTACCAGCATACAGGAATCTACTGATGACTGAGACAATTTAGTGTCAAAAATGAATCTATAGTCTATTTAAAAAGTAAGCAAAACTGGAAATTTATAGTAGTCTTTCAAATTTTACCTCCTATTGGAGTTAGCACCTGAACCTGGTTTACCTTTATAAACCCGAATCACAGTGGTGCGATTGCTCATATGAGCGAATCGTAACCACGAATGTCAGAACAGTGACATTTCCATATGTTCGAAAATTAGCAAATCGAAAAGCAGATTCGCTGATTTTCGAACATAAATATCGAAAGAAAGAAAGAAAAAATGAAGTGTAAAGCAGGGGGGCAAGCCCCCCTGCGGCCCCCCCACCCCCACTTTAATATTCTAACTCCGAGATAGCACTACAGTGGGGAAAGGAACCATTTCCTGATCCCACCTATAGTGCAATCTGCCCCACAATGTCGAATGTGCAATGAGCGAATGTCACTGTGCATTCACTCATTGCACATTTGAACCTTTTTCCGTTCGGCGTTTGCAAACTTTGCAAACGGCCTTTCAGACAATTGCTGTTTGCCTGTGTGCAATACGCACACACGAAGGTAAACTCCTGAACCTATCATGGTGTGTGTGTGGGGGGGGAGTTATGAGAAAAAACATCACTGCATGCCATGTTCACTGAATTATGGTTTCAGGTATTTACTCCTACATTTATATTTATTTTCAGTATGTAGAATTGAAACTCAGAAGGCCATTACATGTTTCACAAAGGAAAGTGGTCTAGGGACTGAAGCCCTCACAATGAATGTCTTTCTGAGAAGAGCAAGACAATTTGATGACCTCACCATTTCAGTGTTATAGGTAACAGACTAGTTTGAATTAGTTCATAAGCATCCCAAACTTGCATCACCTTTATTTGAAAATTCATTTATAGAACATTTTATGGTAAAATCATTTGTAGAACACCACAGTATAAGGGTATCATCTTCCTAAAGCAGACTTAAAATTATCAGAAGACAGGGATATATAACCAAGTGTGCAGGCCTTCTCTCCCTGTGTTGTGTTTTCAGGCACAAAATCAAGTCATGAGTAGGATCTGTGCCACCACGCAGTTTATCTACATTCTGGAATTCTGAGAGAACTTTTGCTCTCCAATAAATAAACACTTCATCTCTCTATGAATCTAGTGTACAATTTCGCACCATTGTAGCTGTGGCCCTTCCTTTCCTTGGGGATTACGTGTTTTTGTAACCAGATTAATGTCACTGTAGTACGAGGTGAGAGTCAGGAACTACTTGGCTGTGGTCTGTAGCTTGTGAAGATGTTCTGGTTTGTCCTAATCCTTTCACTACTCTGCACATTAAGCATGCATGCACCTGCCCCCAGTTAGTCTGGTGCTCCACATTCCCTGACCATCATGCATAATACCTATTTCTTTGTAAACCATGGAACATTTTCAGTCAGGAATTGGGTCAAAGACAGACAAAATAAGCAACGAAAACCACTGGAAGCACTCAAATGTTACCAATAAACAACGATAAAGTGCTGCAAGCCAAAGAAAACTGGAAAAACCGTATGTCCTCTTCAAAATGTTTTTAATGAAAAAACCAAACTCCACAGACCATCACATTAACGCAATTTCAACAGAACAGTTTACAAGCGTTTTCATCCAAGCCACTTGGACTTCATCAGACATTGAACAACCATTAAATTAATCTATATATACTGGTTTTAATAACCCACTGACCAATGAATGTTTCGTTAGACATTTAAATTAAGCCAATAGACAAACGGCCTCATTAATATTAAAATGATAAATAGAATGCATATATTCGTCACCTTAAAATAATCTAATACTAATGAAAATTCAGACAAAATAAGATGTAATTACAGTTTACTAAGCTAGCAAATACAGATGTCATATAAAAAGCAGATTTCTTATGATCAGATTCTATATTTGCTGTATGCAGTCAAATAATATGTGTATTATATATAAACATTAATTTGTTCTTTTATTGAGGAAGCCATTTTTGCACTAAGAGGGCATACCAATGGATGTTGCATAGCTCTGCTTGACAAACACTGTTCTATGCAATGGTATTAACAGCCTTTAGAATAATGACCTCACGTTGTGTATTTTGCATTTGGTGTTAGGCCAGCTGTTGCAAGGGACTTGTTTTCTCTTTATGAAATTGGGGCAAAGCAGTGTAAATATAATATGGAAATCATTCATCTCACATGTCATATGCAATTAATACAGGAGTAAGCTTTAACTTTAAAACAGAGGTCAATATTTAGCAGGAGAACATCATCACAGAGACACCATCATTTGTGAAATATATCTGCTAGATAACATAAAAAATGCATTACCTATGTATATATTCAAAGGTTCCTTTGATGACTCCATGGTGGTAAGCAATTTACCCAAGGGAATATGACATGCAAGCTTTACCTCAGCTCATTAGATAAAAGAGCAATTTTTGAAATTTGATTTTTTTTTAATCGTTTGTTTTTGTTAATTATCTGACCTCACACCACAGGATCTCACACTTCTGATAAGAAGTTCCTTGAATCTTGTGCAAAGTATGATAAATATGAATAAGAGAAAGTCTGTTTTCAAAAGGGATAAAGTCTAAGATGCTGCTAAGATCTGTCAGAAAGGAGTCCCAGTCTCCAGAGTCACATTTTGATACTGTTTTCTCAGTAGCTTTAATTTTGGGCTTGGTTCTGAGGAATGTGATGCTTGTAGTGTTTTATGAACTAAGTAGCTAGCAGTGGTAACTGCGAGTTTAGTGGAAGTAATTAGACAGCTACCTTTGTAAGTTACACTGTTGTTACAAGGCTAGCAGATAAGCAGATCTACGCGCAGTGGGTAGCAAATTTGTCCTGAAGAGGGAGACAGAGGCATTACTCTGACTTGCTTGAACTCTGTTGGCCTGATCTTGAGTTGCTCGAGCTGTATTTGCTTACGTTATTTCCTTTTCATCTGTTTCTTGCTGCTTATTGTAATAATGTGTAGAAGTTCAAAGTCATGTAACCACATCATGTTCCAGAGCCAACGGGCAGCTGAGAAAGAGCAATTATTGTTTATGTGATGTAATAATGATTATTCAAGTTGGAATGACCTCAGAGTAAGAATATGAGATGGGGTGGTGGGCCAGGTCCCCCACATGAGAGTGAGGGGGGCACTTGCTTCTTATTTGTTGTTGGTGACACACTGGCATGAATTCCCAATGTTTTCAAAGATACCTGTACAGCGTATATGTACTATTAGGATTTCTGCTGAAATGTAAAGACATTTGTGTTTAGAGCTTGTACATTTAGAGGTAGCCTAGCAGGACAAACAGACATGCTCAATAGTAATGAAGAGTGACCTAAGTCTGCAAACTGGCTTTAGACAAATTTCAGATTTGGTAACCGGATTGTAATGGAAGGGTATATTCTAACTTAGGAAATTTCTTTCCCTGTGACCTATTTGACATCTGGTGTAAGAATTCTGGAATTTTGTGGGCTACCTTAACCTAAGCCTTTTTTTTAATAATCCACTCAGTGTGGTAGGAAGAGGTAACATTAGGATCCAGCACTATCCCTAAATATTTAAAGATGTTTCCTTGAGCAACATGAAAGGTGTTGGGGTTAAAAGGAGAGGAACTGGATAGGATTTCACCAATGCCAAATAAAAGACATTTAGTGTTTCAAGAGTTAACTGTCTGTCTTTGGAAGAACCAGCTACAAAAATTGGCAAGGTTACTTTAAAGTACAAGCAATAACCAAAAACCAAAAACAAAAACATTGTTTTTTTTCGTTTTGTCTTGAACTTTTCTATAACTGTTATTATTTTCTAATTTATTATAAAATGCTGATGTGATTAAACTTTACAGTCAATACTTTTACATTTCTGATGTATTAAGGGTATAAAGAACGGCACTGCACAGTGTCTTACAGTATAAAGAAGGCAGTGCACAGTCTCTTACAGTGAGAGTACTATGATACCTTATGATTGTCAATGGAAACAGAGACAAACTGTATTTGTCTGTGACTTTGACTTTTTTGTTTTGTTTTAGTTTTTTGACTTTTGTGACACAACACTTTGAGGCATATTTAGTGTTAGGCTAGAAAGAGTAGCTGAGTTTGTTTTTTTTTTTCCAACCTCAGTACAGTAGTTTCAAGTCACAGTTTCCAGCTAAAGCACAACATTTGTTATCTTTTACTAATAGCTTATATACAAACTGAACTGGCTAGTGTCATGCATTTTAGCAATTTTTATTGGCCCTGCAGCTAGAATTAATATATTTAATATAGCCATCCCCAGAGTGGCAACTAGGGTGGGAAGAATGGAGTGGCTATCCTGGGTGCAAGCTGTAGGTGAGTGGTCAGTAGGTGCCAGTGGTGTAGCAGTGCAGAACCAGCATTGATGCTTCATTCTACACCACTTACCTCATCCCCATAAGGTATTAGCTACTGGATGTGGGGCAGCTATAGTAATGTGCTTGTGATGTATCAGTGCAAGGATGCCATCCTTAGATATAAATCCTTCTGGCTGAGTATAAACCAGGTGCATGCAGGCTCCTTTCAACTGAGTTTATGCCCAGGGCAATACTTGGGTCCCACCTGGGAATTCCTCTAAGCACTCATCCTTCTTTGGTTTAGAGAATTAGCCTTCAGCCATTTACTTTGTACCTGTCCTGGCTGCCTCTCCTGATGCATGGTCTGCTAATGGCACGTGACTCACCTGTCTCAGAGTCAGGGCTACTTTACTACACTAGTGGTACTGGCTGTCTCATAGTGAGACAGCTGTCTCCATGTGTAAAATGATCAAGATTTACACCACTTTCTTTGTGAAAAAAATCGATTTTTATCATTATTTGCCTCTAAAGACATTCTCCCATTTTATTCAAGTTATATCATAGCTCTTCTCCACTTGATCTTATAATATCATTGTGATGGAAGATCCTCGTGTGTTTGAAATAGCATATTCTGTTGCAGTAGGAGACCACTTTATCTTTGCATGCCATTTCTTCTGCATATATTTAAAAAGCCCCAACACAATTTCATTCTCACCATCTATGTAGCAGCTCATGTTATAGTCTTACCACCCTTTCTACAAAACACTATTTCCTTTATTCCAGTTTCCCCTTGTCTCCTTATTTCACAACTCATTGAGTGCTGCTGCCTACGATCTTCTATTTGCGGTCTATTAATCAGTTGTCTTCTGTTTAAGTAGTTTATCCTCTAATAGGCTCCAGCATTATTGTGTGCAGGGGGATCTCACTGGCAATGTGAACAGCAGGATGGGAAATGCACTTAAAGTACACATTGCTCTTTCTTTGAGTCCATGTGATCTTGGAGTTAGTACATCTAAGTAAGGATCATAGTGAGGGGTAGTTGAGCTGCATTTCAGGGCTTATACTGCCATGTATTACCTTAGATATCAGCAGTTGAGAGGAAACTCTTTTTTCCTACTATGTACTGTGGGTCCTCAAAATCGTGTGACTATGAGCTGCTATATAAACACGAAGTCTTCCATCTCTAGGATGGGCAATGCATGCTTAAGTAGGACTCCTTTCCACAAAGCGTTGTAACAACAAAATGCCTGAAGGTGGAATTTCTGAGTAAGTACATTGAACTACAAAAGGTCTCTTCTTCTGCTACTTAACAGATGATAATTTCGGCAGCAGGTAACTGTGCCAAAGCACCACTAATGCAAATCTTAAAATGTACATTAACCACATTTTGGAAGGAAGACTGTGGGCAGGGGTGGCACTGTAGAAGAGTGGATAGCATTACTGCCTCAGCATGTTTGACTCAGGTTCAGAACTTATCTAGGGTGCTTTCTGTATGGAGTCTGTACATCCTCCTTTTTTCCTGTGTGCTTCAGTTTCCTTCTACATCTCAAACACATGCCATATGTTTATTGTCAATCATCTAAACTTTTCATAGATATCCATGGAGTGTGTGTGTGTGTGTGATGATAGAATGGCTTCAAACACAGGACTGAGTTATTTGCCCTGCAGTAAGTAAGTACCAGGATAGGAGCTTTCCCATATCAGTGAAATGGATAAAGTGGGTAATAAAAAAAATGAATGAATGAAAATGTGGTTTGGGTGCAAGATGACAAATGTACGTATCTCTTATGTCTCCTTGTTTCTCAGCCTTTTTAAGCATTTTAAAGTAAACTATTTAACAAGCTCAGGCTAGCTGCAATATTGGAAGTCAGGAGGGTTTAATTTCCTGAAAGTCAACAACACAAATTGCTCATCAATAAAGTTAGAAAATGTTCTCAATACATCTGTATAGCATACTTCCTGCACTCTGAATAATGTTACATTATTTCTCCATTTTAGAAAACTGGTGGATTAAAGAAATAAAAAAAAACAACAAATAAATAAAATGATTAGCAAAGATGTTCCATTTTCCATTTGGCACAGACGTTAATGTTGCAAGCTATGGTTCCTATGGTGCAGGGTTTGATTCTCTCAGTCCACTGTGTGACCTTGAACAGACATTGCTCCCAGGTCACCACTGAAAACTGTATGTCCAGTGGGCCTACCTGGTTAACAAATGAGTATTATTATATTCCTCACAAAAATAAATATACATAACTAAAATATGCAAATGTTAACAATGTGATATAATGTCTTGCAGAGCCTCAAATCCCATGCTGAAAATGAATGAACAACAGTCCTAGTTAAAGTGAGGAAACGCATTCATTCCCAGCTTCATTGGTTAGCTGCTGCTGAACTTTCCTTTCAACATAGTTGGAAGGGAAGTATTCTGAGTCATAAGAAGAACAGTTAAAAATGTCATGAACCAAACTGTCTAACCACCAATTAACCACAATGGTTTCTCCTAATTTGTGCAAATTTCCCTATAACCGGCAGAGATTTTTTGTTTGTTTACTATGTGGACAGAACTATGAAAATCACAATATGTCTAATGTGCCACTGCATTAGCACATAGCACAGGAACAGAGGGCAGGCACTTTGCTAAATGAATTATTAGTATCATCAGTAGCAAACCATAATAAATAAATAAATAAATAATTAAAAAAGAATAAAAATAAGATACAGAGACATTACAAATAGAAATCGCCATCAGCATCACTTCTGTTTTTAAAGTGTTCCCATGCTATTCTGGATTTTTCTCAAGGACAACAATACAATCGTGAACTCTCGCATCATCTACAAACGCATAAGATATGTACAACAGCTATTACTGGCAAAACAAATAGAACCAAGTAAAGCACTTAATGATTCTTCTTGAAATATACACATTTGTGGCAAACAGTACAGATAGTAGCGCTGAGCATTGTGGCATTCTACAGCACAGTGTGCCAGGACAGCCAGGTTAGACCATTCCAGCTATATATATATATATATATATATATATATATATATATATATATATATATATAAAAGTATTATTTTGACTAAATCACTCCTGTGCTGCATGTTGATCTTTTAGAAAGCTATTTTAAGACTTTTATTGTGAAAAGGTTAATCATCCATTTAGAGTAATATTAGTTTAAACACAGCTGTCCTTACAGTAGGCTCATTAAAATTAGATCATGTGTCAGTCTAAATATTTGTAGTACTTGTGACATCCCTCCTCTGTGTCAGTGATCAAGGAGTTCAGTCCTCACCATTGACACCAGTGGGGAACATTCACTGTGAGAAAAATAGATACACACACACACACAAAATCACAATCACCCACACACACACACACACACACACATACACACACACACACACACACACACACAGTATTTTCAGATGCAGCTGTCTGCACCAAGTACAATTTCCCTTTAGAGCACACAGATAATACACACTCCAGTTCTGGGGCTGTGCTTCCCCTCCAGGCCCTAAATAAGACTCCCCACTGACCACTATAAAGCTGAGTCCTTAGCAGAGTGTTCCAAGCCAAGTCCTCCACCACCTTCTCTGTGAAATCAGTGTGCTTGGTGTCCCTGTTCAAAGTAGCTATCACATACACTCTCTTTGAGATTTGGTTTTCACACACACACATACACCCACATGGGAAAGGCTGGCACAGCTTACCCACTTTTCCATCTCCACCCAGACTATACGTTAGATTCACTGCCACCAGAACACCTGATGCCGGCTACTTTAAGGTTCTTACCATGGCACCCAATTACATGCATTAAAATTAATATTTTTGCAAATGGTAGTGTTAACCAAGCAGCAAGACTTTCAGGAATGTGGACCCATGGTGCCACTAAATAAGTGCAAGTACTCTCGAAGATTAAATATTTTGTAAAGGATCAGCCAGAATGAAAGGTATGGACATATTTAATAATAAATAATAAAAAAGAAAACATGAAAATACTGAATATCTATTTACAATAAACATCAGACTTTCAATTCACAGAAAATATAAAAACAACACAGATGGAAAGACTCAGACAGATGCAGAAAAAAACAACTTTCAGCTAATCTCACTATATTTTCTAACTAACTGGAGAATTAATGTTCCCTAGTTACTTATTAAAGCAAGGCAAATAAAAGTGGATGAGGGTCTTGTCAGGTCCAAGAACAGAGTGAACTTATCACACTTCGCATTACTATTCTAATACAATTTCAGTTCTGGCTACAGAATGACATCATATCTGGTTACCTGACTCTGTGGTTCCCACACAACTTCCTCACTAGAAACTGAGAAAGGACTTGGCACTGATGTATCACAATACACACAGAGAACTTTAGCTAAGGTATATTAAAACATTTGGAAACTGTAAAACAATTCCAACACATCCACCCTTCTACAGGTTCAAAGGTTTGTTGGTGTTTACTAGGCTAATGAGCAAAAAGGACTTATTAAGCCTAGCCATTCATCCCAAATCTCTGACAAGTTCAGATACCCTTGATAAGGGTAAGCAGAAGTTTGGGAGATAAAACATTTACAAGCTAGGGCCTGGGAGATGAACCATTTATTTGTGTCCATTAGAGACATAGCTGCCAAACCAGGGATGAATTTCCTGTTCCCCACCCAATTGCCAGGTTGCACTTGAATTGAGTTAGGGAGGAACTCTAATTCACATGAATGGGGAGCCTGTTCCAGAGATGGGGTAATCTCTGGGATACATACATGTCTCTCCAGCAGGTCCAATTTGTATCACAGGCAAGGTTTAAGTATGTAGAATGGGTAATTTGGGTAATGTTTGTTTTGCAGATATGCAAGAGGTCCATCAGAGTGGGGTCTGAGAATGACTTGTATGTTAGGCATAGATCTTCCCTCAAAAGCCTGTAGGAGACAGAATATAGGGATAGAGCCTTGAGATGGTCTGCTTAGGACAATTTACTTATGTCCTGTATTCTTTTAGTGAGGAACCTCTGTGAACATTCCAATTGTTGGATATGCCTGGTTAGGTACATACCAAAGGGGGCAAAGCTGAATACAGTGGAACAATGACTTCCTTGGACTTAGATGCCATATTTCTGTTTATAAGTTGCACAACATAGTATAATTTCCTCACTACTGTAGACACATGATGGTCAAAGGCTAGATTACTATGTGTGTCCCTACGTCCCTGACAACTAGGTCAACTCTAAAGATTGCATTGTCAATATGATAGTTACCTGGGGTAGATGACTTCCTGAAGGAAGCTATTATGCATTTCTTGGCATTTAGTTTTAGTACATGGCTCTGACACCAGTTGTTTGTCTGTGTCAGCCCCTCCAGGAGAACATTTGAGTAAATGTGAGATTCAATGACAGCTCCTAGTTTTCAATCATCTGCAAATTTAGTCAGGCAAAGGCCAGTGACATTGGCCTTGACTTCAGAGAAGTAAATGCCAAAAAGGAGTGGTCCAAGGACTGATCCCTGAATGACTCCACTTGTGACAGGCCTCTTTTTTTAGAGGTGGACTCCCCAATTCTAACTTCCTTGGTCCTCTGTGAGCCAGTTGGCTATCCACTGGGTAACATACAGGTTTGTACCTAAACTTTTGAGTTTGTCAACAATGCCCAAGTGGAGTATTGTGTCAAATGCCTTGGCCAGGTCAAGGTAGGCAGCTGGAATGATTTTGCCCTCATCCATTGCTTTGGTGACCTTCTCAAAGAAGTCTGCCAGGTTCAGTAGGCATGATCTACCCTGACAAAACCAAACTGGGTTGGGTCCAGTGTCTGGTGGTTTACTATATCAATACTGATCACGTCCATGATAATTTTTTTCATGGCCTTACATATAACACTAGTGAGACTTATGGGTTTGTAGTTTCTAGGGTCTGTAGGTGGCCCACCTTTGTACAGATCGATGACTGCAGCTGTTCTCCAATCATGAGGCATGAAGCCTGTTTGGAGGCTATAGTTAAATAGAAATTCCAGAGGCCCTGATAGGTCATGTTTAATGCTATTTAGAGGGCATCCTGGGATATTGTCTGGGCCCATTGATGCAGTGTTCTTGGCCTTAGAGAGAGCATTAAGGACCTGTTCCCTGGTAATAGTAGGGGGAGTTATATTTGATTATATTTCCTGAGGGAAGGTTGAGGGAGAGAGATGGGTAAAGTTGAAACTGAATTTATTGGCCAGTAGGTTTGCTATATCTCCTGGCTTTTTTAGTTTCTCCAAATCTTTTGGGTTAACCATGATGGGAATGGACCTCATTCCTAAGTCAAAATATGATAAAAGTTCATGAAATTAGTATTGTTTTAATCTTTGATGTCATCTAGAAGTGCTCTCTATGCAGCACTCACAATATGCCCAGTAATGACTCCTTCTGCAATTCGTATGGAGTTACATGTATTGGTAACATCTCTAAATATGTTGTAGATTATTTTTTATAAGACCTGTTGCTCCTACTACTGTTGGAACTATTTGGGCAGCTTTCTTCCACATTGCTCTCATTTCTGCCTGCAAATCCTGATATTTTATAACTTTGTGCCTCTCTGTATGCAAGACACTGTAGTCACTGGGTGTGGCAATTTCAATGATCAATGCTACTTTTGTCTTCTTTTCATGGACTACTACATCTGTTTTTCTAGCATCTATCTTTTGAGCTGTTGGTAATGGGTGATCCCATGTGATGTAGACTTCATAATTTTCTATGATGCTTTGTGGTCCATGTTTCCAGTCTTTTTCAGTCACTTTAATACCATAATGTTTGCACAGTCCCCAGTGCAACAGACTTGTGACATTATTATGCCTTTCAGTATACAGTCCTTCTACCATTAGTATGACACAACCAGCAATGAGGTTTTAAGAACTATTCTATCTATGAACGTGGGATACTATCAAATGCTTTTTTGTAGTCAATCCATGCCATACTTAGAGTCCTCCTCTTTTTACAGTTCTCCACTATGACTTTATTTAACAACAAATGATGCTTTGTTCCATATGACTTTCTTTTATTACCCTTTTGTTCTATTGCCATAATTGAGTTTTCTTCTAAATGACTATAAACTCTATCAGCATCAATTCCAGTGTAGAGTTTATCCGTCAATGGAATGGAAGTTATTGGTCTATAATTTTTAGGGTAGCTTTCAGGTATACTCTTAAATAGGAGCATTGTTTTTCCTGTAGTTCACCAGATTGAGTTTGGGGTGTGCATATAAATAGTTCTTACTCATGGCTAAATCTTTGTGCAAAGATGTTAATACTTTTAACCAGAAGTTAGGTACTGCATCTGGGCCTGGGGTTTTCCAATTAGAGGATCATAGGAGGTTACTAGGCTATTGGCCCTGAGGCCCTTATAAGACTAGCCAAGAGTTTAGCCCATGTTTGACAAATCAGCACCCGATGCCCCTGTCCAGCAGGGACACAGGTGGAATCCCAGGGTATATTTTCTGTTTCCCATAGGATCATAGGAGGTTACTAGGCTAATGGCCCTGAGGCCCTTACAAGCCTAGCCAAGAGTTTATCCTCAAAAAAGAAACCTCAGTGAGCACCTGTCACTCCTGTCAATAAGGGACAAAGGTGGAATCCCTGGGACAAATTTGTGGTTTCCCATCATCTCATCAACGTTGCACTTGAAGAGGGTCAGCAAGGTACTCTGTTTGACATGTATGGGAAGTCTATTCCAGAGACGGGGCAGCCTCTGGGAGACAAACCAGCAGGTTTTGTTGATGTTGCATATTACATTTAGGCCTATTGAGTGGGTAATGCGAGGAGTTAGACTTATGGAGCATCTCTAGCAGGGCAGGGTCCGATATTGCCTTGTAGGTGAGACACAGATCACCTCTGAGCAATTTGTATGATACCGAGTAAAGTGATAGTGATTTGAGCCTGTCCACATGGGACAGGTGTTGGAGGCCATGGATTCTCTTTGTGAGGTATTTCTGTGGCCTTTCCAGTTGGTGCAGTTGTTTGGAGAGGTACATACCTAACAGGGCATTATACTGAATTATGGGTCTAATGAGGGAGGAGTACAGAGAGGTAATAATCTCCTTTTTTCTGGATGCAATTCCTTTACTTATGAGATGAACCAAGTAAAAGGCTTTTCTGACCACTGCCGCCACATAATGGTCGAATGTGAAATTGTTGTCAACCTGAGTACCCAGGTCTCTCACCACAGGTTGTGTGTTTAGGGGGTTGCAGTTGATGGGGCCGTGTTTTTGCCTAATGGTATGGTAATACATTTTTTGCATTTAACTTAAGGTCATGACTTTGGCACCAGTTATTTGTAGTTGTGAGACCCTCTTGCAGTATGTTAATGTCATTTGAGGAGTCAATGACAGCACCCAACTTACAGTTATCTGCAAATTTGGTCAGCCATAGGCCCTTTGTCTTTGCCTGGACCTCTGAAAAGTAGATGCCAAACAGTAGGGGTCCTAGGACAGATCCCTGGGGAACACCACTAGTGGCAGGCCTGCTGTCGGAGGTGGTGGCACCTACTTTGACCTTGTGGGTCCTATCTGTGAGCCAGTTGGCCACCCATCTAAGACATAGGGATTAACACTGAGTTGCGTTAGCTTTTTGATGATGCCAGCGTGAGGGATTGTGTCAAAGGCCTTGGCCAGGTCAAGGTAAGCTGTATGTACTGACTTTCCCTCATCCAGAGCCTTAGTGGTAGACTCAAAGAAGTCAGCTAGGTTCAGTAGGCAAGATCTGCCCCTGACAAATCCGAACTGGGTGGGGTTGAGTGTTTGGAGATTGCCTATGTCCTTGTTTATGAAATCCATAATAATCCGATCCATGGCTTTACAGATCAGACTTGCCAAGATAATGGGGTGATAGTTTCCCATGTCATTAGTGGCACTACCTTTGTGCAAGGGGATGACAATGGGGATGACAGTGGCAGTTCTCCACTCTGCTGGAATGAAGCCTGTAATTAGGCTGTGGTTGAATAGTGTGCTCAATGGCAAAGCTAGTTCTTGCTGGAGATGGTGCAGAATACAGCCTGGGATATTATCAGGTCCCATGGAAGCTGTGTTCTTTGCCTTGGATAGGGCCTTTAACACTTGATTTTGTGGGACAAGTATCGGGGATGTCGACTGGGCCTTTGGGGTTATCCAGGTATCCAGATAGCACTTAAAAAGGGGTAAAGAGGCATGCTGCTTGATGTGGAGAGGGAGTCTATTCCATAGATGGGGGAGTCTCTGGGACACAAATCTGTCCTGCCAACAAGTCTTGTTAATCTCACGGACCAGGTTGAGGCCATAATTACTGAAGTGGAGCTTGACTTGCAGATATGCAGCAGTCCCATCAAGGTGGGGTCCATGACTGCCTTGTATGCCAGACAGGGGTCACCTCTGAGGTGTCTGTATGAAACTGAGTAAAGGGATAGAGCTTTTAGCCTATCCATGTATGGTAGACATTTGAGGCCCTGGATTCTCCTATTGAGGAACCTCTGTGGTGTCTCCAGCTGCTGCTTGTGCTTTGCGAGGTACATGCCAAATAGGGGCGTTGTACTGTATACTGGGCCTTATAAGGGAAAATACAGGAATGTTATGATCTTCTTGTCCCTGGATGAGATACCCTTACTTATGAGATGGGTCATGTAGAAGGCTTTCTGTACAACTGAAACAACATGGTGGTCAAAAGTCAAGTTGCTATCAACCTGGGTGCCCAAATCCCTCATGACTGATTGCATGCTTAAGACATTGTTATTAATGTGATAAATTGTGGGGATGATGATGCATTTTTTGGTATTTAGCTTGAGTCCATGTTTCTGGCACCAGTCACTTGTCTGAGTGAGACCCTCTTGTAGCATGTCCACATCACTAGGGGAATTGATGACAGCACCCAGCTTGCAGTCATCTGCAAACTTGGTCAGCCATATCCCACTGGTTTTTGCCTGCACCTCAGAAAAGTATATACCAAATAACCGAGGCCTCAAGACCAAACCCTAGGGTACGCCACTTGTTATGGGTCTACTACTTGAGGTGGCTTCCCCTATTTTGACTACATGGGTTCTATCAGTGAGCCAGTTTGCTACCCATCTGGTAACATATGGATTGATGCCTAGTTGAGAGAGTTTATCTATTATGCCCAAGTGGAGAATAGTGTCAAAGGCTTTGGCCAGGTCAAGGTAGGTGGTGTGCACCGTCTTCCCCTTGTCCATGGCTTTGGTGACTGTCTCAAAGAAGTTGACCAAATTTAGCAGACATAACCTCTCTTGATGAAGCCATACTATGTGGAATTAAGTGTTTGGAGGTTTCCAATGTCCTCGTTAATTAGGTCCATGATAATCCATTCCATATACTTGCAGATCAGGCTAGTTAGGCTGATGGGTCTATAATTTCCCTGATCAGTGGATGCTCCACTTTTGTGTAAAGGGATGACAGTGGCTGTCCTCCACTCAGCTGGGATGAAGCCAATACTCAGGCTTTGATTGAACAGGGTGCCTAATGGTGCTGTAAGTTCCTGCCTGAGTTCACTTTGGATGCAGCCTGGGATGTTATCGGGTCTCATGGAAGCTATATTTTTTGCCTTTGTGAGAGCAGTGATGACCTGTTTCCTAGATATAAGGGGAAGGGGCAAGTTCTGGGGATGTGCTGATTTACTGGTGGGGGGGCAGAGGGGTAAAGTTTTTGCTTAATCTGTCAGCCAGCAAGTTTGCTATAGCTACGGCATTTGTATATGTGGTGTTCTTGACCACCATTTCTACACAGATCTGGGTGCTTCCTTTGAGATTGCGGACATACGTGAAGAAGGCTTTCCTTAACTTTGTTTCAATCTCTCTGGCTGTTACTTCATCCCATTTCATATCCGGTACCATTAAACTTCTTATTCTTTCTTTTACTTCTTCTATCCATTTAGCATGTTTGTTATGTTTCTCAGGATCGTCATAAATACTTCTCTAAAATGTATCTATTTCTTCTTTTTGTGGTGGTCTTTCAATTACTTTTACCTTGTTTCCCAATTCTCTATAAAACATTTTTGGGTCATCAATAAATTGCTTATTTTGTACTTTTCCTTTATATTTATCTGCATATATTCTATTTTTTTCCACCTGTGCTGAGATTTTTAGTTTATTATTTGTGATAGTACATGACAGATCCTTATCTTTCTAATACTGTGCATTGCCTTTATCACATCTATCTTTCTGAGTAATTTTGTTGATCTGTTCCCTGTTCTATACTCCTCTAACACTGACACTTCTTGTCTCTATTGCTTTATAGTTTTCTCTGTTCAATACTTCCACGATGGTATTTGATTTCTCCCCTTCCTTTCCCTCACTACCCCATGTTCTTGTGGCAGAACTATATCAGTTATCAGTTTAGCTGCACAGTACTATATCCTGTTTACTTCTATTACATCACATAGATCTCTATGGACAGTCTTAATTTCTGTGTTCATTTGTTTTATCAAACTTCTAACTTTTTGAGTTTTATTGACCTTCTGCAGTCTATTTCTTTCACTGATCTTAACATGTCTATCTGGCTCAGTATAGGTGGCGCCATACACAATGAGCTCTGCACACAATTGTTCATAGGTAGGTACTAGGCTATTGGCCCAAGGGCCTAAGTAAGCCTAGCCAAGGTTCCCTGGCTTACACCACCCAAGAAAGTTAATTTCCTGTGCCCCTGTTGAGCAGAGCCACAGAAGTGATCCCCGGGGTGTATTTCCTATTTCCCATCCACTCATCATGACATTTCTTGAAGTGTGCTAATGACGAACTTTGCTTGACATAGATGGGTAGCTTGTTCCAGAGTATGGGAAGTCTCTGGGACAGGAATCTATCCCTTGCATGTCCTGTTTATTGTGGTGACAAGGTTTAGGTCCCTAGAGCGTGTAGCTCGGAGGGATTGGGATTTCTTTAGGTGTAGCATGTCCAACAACTGTGGGTTTAACATAGCTTTATATGTTAGGCAGAGATCTCCTCAGAGTAGGCGATATGCTACAGAGTAAAGCTGGAGTTTTTTGAGACAGTCAGTGTAGGGCATCTGTTTGTGGTCAGTAATCCTATTTGTGAGGTACTTCTGTGGCCTTTCCAGCTGCTGCAGATGTCTTGTGAGGTACATTCCAAAAAGGGCATTGCACTCTATAATGGGTCTAATGAGTGCTGAGTAGGGGGGAACAATGACCTCTTTTTTCCTGTATGAGAACCCATTTGTGATGAGTTGTGCCACACAGAAGGATTTCCTGACTACTGTGGCGATGAGATTATCAAAGGAAAGACTACTGCCACCTGGGTTCCAAGGTCTCTTATCACACATTCGGCATTAAGTAGACTGCCATTTATGTGGTAGTTCATGGGTACAGAGTTTTTACCAAAGGGAATGACAATGCACTTTTTGGCATTGAGCTTGAGGCCATGCCTCTGACACCAGGCATCTGTCTCAGTGAGGTCCTCCTGTAGGATGTCCACATCATTTGGGGACTTGACTATGACTCCTAGTTTTCAGTCATCTATGAACTTTGTTTGCCAGAGGCCTTCTGTGTTAGCCTGTACTTCAGAGAAGTAGATACCAAACAGGAGAGGTCTCAGGACTGAACCCTGTGGTACTCCACTTGTCAATGGTTTGAAGTCAGACTTGGAGTCTGCAACTTTTACAGTGAGGGTTCTGTCAGTGAGCCAGTTGGCAACCCATCTTGTGACGTAGGGATTTATACCTAGTCTAGTGAGTTTAGCTATAATTCCAGAATGGGGGATGGTGTTGAACGCCTTGGCGAGGTCAAGATAGGCTGTGTGAACCACCTTACCCTCATCTATGGCTTTGGTGACTGCCTCAAAGAAGTCGATCAGGTTCAGAAGGCATGATCTGCCTTTCACAAACCCAAACTGGGTGGGGTCCAGAGTTTGGAAGTTACTAATGTCTTTGTTTATGAGTTCCATGATGATACATTCCATGGCCTTGCAGACCAGGCTCATCAGGCTAATAGGGCAATAGTTCCCAGGATCAGTGGTGGCTCCCCCTTTGTGGAGTGGGATAACTGTTGCTGTGTGCCATTCAGTGGGCACAAAGCCTGACGTGAGACTATGACTGAACATGGTGCTTAGGTGGGGAGCCAGTTTGTTCTGATGTTCATGTAAAACGCAGCCTGGGATGTTGTCCGGTCCCATGGATACTGTGTTTTTGGTTTTAGAGAGTGCAGCTTTTACCTGCATAGATGTGATTACAGGGACTCTGCATTCTTCCTATATAGATATGGGTCCTTTAGGGGTGAGAGGGGAGTAAAGTTAGCACTGAACCTATCAGCCATGATGCTGGCAATATCAGTTGGTTCTGTAATTTTCATGCCGTTGTGCTGTAACTCAGAGCAGTTCTAGGTGTTGCCATTGAGATTCTTGACATAGCTATAGAATGCTTTGTGGTTGCCCTTAGAATCAGTAGTGATTTTGTTTTCACAGCTAGCTTTGGAGGATCTTATAAGGGATCTCAGCTTTTTACTGAGGCTGATAAGGGAGCCACTCCACTCATGGGATTTTACTCTCTTTTGCAACAGTTTCTTCCTTCTGTTGTAGAGTTTGTTTATGGCAGGGGACCACCAGATTGGCTTCCTTTTTTTGGAGGATAGCATCTTGGTTCTGTTTGGGACAGCACGATCCATGCACTTGTGTAAGTGCTTATAGAGTGCATTTGTGTAGGATTCAGCAGTCATAACTGTATTGTCCATCTGCATGGGTGTCATGAAGTTCACCGCTTCTGTCTTAAGAAGCATGAAGTTTTCTTTGGAGAAATTTTTTACCATGGTTTCCTTAATGGTGGGTGGGGATGGGATGCGGATATCTAGGGTGATTTGCTTATGGTCGGATCTGATCAAGGAGTTGACTTCAGGTGTGGAACACCAGTCACTCATGCTGGTAATGACTAGGTCTAGGATATTGTTGCCCCTGGTGGGGGTGTGGATAAGTTGATCCAGGGCATTGGAATTTATGAATTCCAGAAAGCAATGAGCGAAGGAGTTGGTACATGAGTAGTTTTCCCAGTTAATGGTGGGGTAGTTGAAATCACCCATTATTAGGGTGTTTGGTTGATCCCTAATATTTTCAGTATATCAAGAAAAGAGGAGTGAGAATCCTAAGGCATGGTGGGGGATCTGTAGCAAGCTACAATTTGGATTGCAGTTTTATCCAGAGTTAGTTGCACTTGGATAACCTCGGATGCATTATTCTGTGGAACTAGCCTGGAGGTGTGGATATCCTTAATGAATATGGACACACATCCGCCTTTGGTGTTCTGGTTCAGGTTAGATGGCCGAAAAGTGTGGTATGAGTTATAGCCTGGAAATGCAGGGGTGCTGTCTAGAGCCTTTAACCAGATCTCAGTCGCTGTACAGATATCGATGTTCTCCATTTTAAGGAGTGCCTCGAGTGAGTGCATTTTGAGATTTAGACTTTTTGCATTGAGTAGCATTACCATCAGTTTTTGCTTGCCTGTTCCTGCTACAGTGGTGAATTTGTCATTTGAACCTTGCCTAAAAAAGGCACTATAGGGGCAGCAAGACCCTTAGCCAGTATCCGGAATCCCAAGGGTGACAGGTGCAGGCCATCTCTGGCAAAGCATCATGGTCTGTTGACCATGTCATCCCAGGCAGACAGATACTGTATCCCCTTAGAATGACACCAGAAGCTTAGCCAATTGTTGAAGTCAATATTTTGTCCTTGTACTGCGGTATCATTCTAGGTGATGGCAGGATGCTACTCAGGGCTAGAGTCACATCTGCCTGGGCTACAAGATTGGAGAGCTCTTCCATGTCTCTTTTTATGTAGTCCATGATGGGGGATCTGTAACAAGCTATAATTTGGATTGCAGGTTGTTCACACCAACATGGACAATGATAGAGTGATATTTGTACTTGTTGTGGAGTGACCTGAGTGCGTGGGTTATGTGGTGGATCCTGGCACCTGACAGGCAGCTGACAGTAACCTTCTCCTTGTTTAGTCTGGTGAGTGGGACATCAGTGTGCCTGACTATAGAGTCATCTATGACTAGTGTGTTGGGCACGTTGGTTTGCCTTATGGGCTTTGGTTTCTTGGCACGCTGATTCTGTGGGCTATGTGTCATTTGGGTTGTATTGGGGGGTGGAGATTGCTTGCATTTCTGCTTTGGAGGTCTCTGTTGCTTGGGCAGATTATTATTGAGAGCCTCCGCGAATGTTTTTGTGTTTCTTTGTGTGGATTTTAGTGGTGTAGGTTTAGTGGGACTATGTGATGTGTGGTGTGGTGCAAGTGTTTACCTTCTCCTCTCGACTGTCAAGTTCAGTCTTGGTTGGAGAGAGCTTTACCTCCAGTTTGGCTAGATAAGTGCATCTCTCACAGGTTGTGGTGTTGGGTGGTAGGAGGAGAGGGTTGTCTATGTACATGAGGCAATTGCTACATTTCCCCAAGATGCCCAGATTCATCATATAGACAGGAGAGAACACTGGGAGTTGACCCTTGGACATGCCTGAATAAAAAACTACTTTCCTCTAGACAAGTGAGGAAAGTGAGTATAAGAGCTGTTTTTCTCTAAGCAAGTGCTGCGGGCATAGCTAAATAATGCCTTGTGGTTGTCCTTGGCCTGGGAGGCCAAATTCGCTTCACATTTGGCTTTGGTAAACTTTATTTGTCCTCAGAGATGTTTGTTTAGTTTGATAAGAGTGGTGTTATCCTGCTGGGTGCTGCACCTCCTAACTTTTGCCATGATTTTCTTCCTTCTGTTATACAGCCTATTGATTTTGTGATTCCACCAGGGTGGCTTGTTGTTTGAGTTAGTTCTGTACTTCTTCCTGGTGGGTACAGCTGCCTCTATGTAGCTATTAACATGCTTGTACAGGCTTTCTGTGAACAGTTCTGCATAGGCAGCATTGTTCTCAGGGTTTATGGGGCTTGACATTTTTCCGGGTTATCACTTAATAGCAAGAGGTTAGCCTTAGAATAGTTCCTAATATTCCAGGTTTAGCTGGGGGTCCAAGTTTTATTTTTACTTCAAAGGAGACCATTTTGTGGTTTGACCTTACCAGGAAAGATGTTACAGTAGGGAATGTGCAGCGCTCTCCCTTATTAGTAAGGACCAGATCCGGTATGGCTGCACCCCTGGTTGGTGTATTGATTATCTGGTTCAGGGAGTTTGTGTTTACAAAATCCAAGAATCTCTGTGCCTGTAAATTTGGTGAGTATAGGATTCCCAGTTAATAGTGGGATAATTATAGTTGCCCATGGATATGATATTGGGTTGGATGGTTAGTGTTTCTAATAAGTTTAAATACATGGTATTGGTTTCCTGGGTCATAGAGGGGCACCTATAGCTGGCAAGGAAGTGATATTGGATTTTGCCTATGGTGATATGGACATGGAGCACCTCAAGTGAATTGTCCTGTTTGACAAGCCTTGAGGTGTATTTATTTTTGATGTAAATACATACACCTCTGTCCCTGTCTATGTAGTAGCTGTTCTAAATATGTGGAAGCATTGTAATTTTGTACTGTTGGTGTGCTCACCATGGCTTTAAACCATGTCTCAGTGACCGCACTGGTATCAGCATTCTCTAGGGTGAAGACAGCTTCTAGGGAGTGGATTTTATTTGTTTAGACTTTTAGCATTGAGCAGTAATGCCTTTAGAATTTTTGGTTTTGATTTTCTATGTCAGAAGTACTTTCAGTATGGCGTTGCTTAAAAAAGGCACTATGCGGGAAGACAATGTATTAGCTAATATTTGAAAGCCTAGAGGGGAAAGGTGCAGACCATCCCTGACAAAGCAGTGTGGTCTGTTGACCATCTCCTTCCAAGCTGACAAATATTGCACCCACTTAGAATGACACCAGAAAATAAGCCAATTATTAAAGTCATCCTGCAGAGACTAACAAACTATTCTCTGGCACCCCAGGATAGCAATTAGTTCACTACTAAGGAGAATAGATGAGAATCCTAACCTAAGGTTTTCACAGACACTATGTACCTGGCTGCATTTAAACCTGTAAGGTAAAATTTTATGACCTAAATCAAGTCATTTCATTTCCTGCTATTTTTCTTAAGGTTAGCTGGGCTGAGCTTAACCCCTTTCCTTCCAGTATCCTCTGTTAAAATATATACATTTCATCAGTTACAATAATACAGTCTAACATACATGTATATTTCTTTTCTGTCCAGCAAGGCCCACTGTTAATACATTTTTATCACAAGCAACTTTACAAATACACTTTTATAACACAAGCATCTTTACAAATCAGTTTTGATATTCAAATGGCATATAATTCTTTACAAACCTCCAGCTAGCTATGCTGGCATATGTTACACATGCACTGCCCTACTCTCCCTGGCACATCTGGCACTACCTCACATCATCACAGTTCTGATAAAAGTTTGTCATTTGCTTATCATTTTTGTCACTTAAATTATCTTTATAGCATAAAACATCATGCATCTGTTAGAATACAGTCTGTTTTACCTCCAAGTATGCCTTTAGTTATGCTCCCATTTTGTCCTGTACAGCCTCTCTTCATCACCTCTGCCTCCTTACCTTTCCATCATGCTGAACTAATAAGGGTGGCATTGTGGTGCTACCACAAAAATGGGTTCACTGGCCTGGTGGTGGCTACACGTAGCCACACATGGAGCTGAAGTACAGGCTTATATTTACTTAGGTTTTTACTAGAGTTGCAGTACAATTATGTCATGCACAGTGACATGGATGCACCATTAAGCAATTGTTGCATTGGTGGCATGTGTGACTACTTCTGGGCCATGTCTGGGTTGTTCTTATACCATGCACATCTGACTTCCACATCACCATCCAGAGAACTGCTAATTTGACACTTTCCTGCTAGGGTGGTCTTCTAACGAGAAGTCCATTCATGAGCTAAGATCACTAGCTTGAGATGAAAAACCTAACACTGTGTCTGTGGCCACGTGCACATTCTGTTTGGAGGCAGTACAAACCTGGACACTGCTGTATATTTTGCTTAAGATTAGGTTGCTTGACTGAATATGAAGACTATGCTAAATAGACTTCAGATTCAGTCAAGCAAAGACTGGTGTGTTTCGATTAACCCTTTTCTCTCCTTTTTGGTTATTTCGCTTCAGTCTTACTGCTTAACATTAACTGCCTAGCCTCCCTTTAAAGGGAACTTATTAGATCTCAACATTTTACTGATTTAGCTTCAAATCATGAACTATTCCCAGGCCACATGCAACTTACATGTGAAGTGGGAATAGCTCATGATTTGAAGCTAAATCTGTAAAGGTGTCCCCCTAAACAAAGCATCCTTTTACTTCTTCCTGCACTCCTGATCTTCTCTGTTTAGTGCAATACCGTCTGACACTCAGTTTTAAATGTTTGTTTTACTGTATGTCTCTTCTTTAAACATTGCATTGCTAATAAAAGACACTTTGATTTTAACTAAAACTCTGTACAGCTTGATATTGTTACATATTCTGATAGATGGGATATATGCCTTTAATAGGAAAGAGCTGGCTAAAGTATTGGCATGCCATGTGGTGCAAGGACTTCGAGAGAATTCATTTTGTTCTTTAGAATTCATGGCATTTAACCCACATTTGCTGTCTCTATGTGTTATTTATAGGCTTCCTGACATAACAGTAGTGTTTCTTTTCCGTGAGTTTTCATCTAAAAACACTAGGTTAAATATTAGTATAAGTTTAAGGAATAATATTTACAATTTTATCATATTAGGCACTTATCTAAGGACATGCAGAAAACCATCTCTAAGTAACAGGTCATATGCAGTGAATGCAACAGGATTGTACACCCCCATCCCCCATTCAGTGCTGAACAGCTGAGCATACCTCTGACAACACCTGTTGTAAACCATCTTCTTGATCACTCTTCTAACCTACTGTCTTTGCCTGTAGACACCTGTATTCTTCGGTGTTTCACTTGACTGTCCTTCACAAACCCATTTTGTTCTTGGTTATCTCCATCTCCTGTCCTCCTCTCTTAACATCTGCTTTATTTGTCTTTCCTCACCTTCATCTAGAGACCTCATTCTTTTCCTTGAACCATCCCACAGATCTCAGTGAATGCTGTCCTTGTTTTGCAGAATGTGGATTACTTCTGTATACTTGAGTTGTTCCCTTGACCAGACCCTTCCTCTTCATCTACCCACTATAGTTCATTGTCTCCTCCACCCAGTGTCTACATACACATCTTTTCTCATACGCTTGTCACATACACACATCTTTATACATGATGTTATTATTCCAAAGAAATGGCATGTTCCTACAAAGATGGGCTGATTCCTGATCCTCTGCCCCTTTGACATCGCCATTAGTTTATCACCCCACTTCCTTATCTCGCATAAGGCATATTTACTGTCCTTGGTGTTGTCACCATCTGAACCTCTTATATGCATGCTTGTGTATGGATGCACATGCAGGTGTGTGTGTGTGTGTGTGTGTGTGTGTGTGTGTGTGTGTGTGTGTGTGTGTGTGTGTGTGTGTCTGCACAAGTACATGTGCAAACTCAGAAGTAGGTGTATGTATGTATGTTTGGGTATAATTCTAAGTGTATGCATGTAGCTGTATGCATAGGGGTTTGTGCGAGTCAGCTTATTTGTATGAGTTTATGTGTGTTTGAAAGAATGCATATGAAGGTGTGTGTGATAGTATGTCTGTATGCCTGTGTTGTCTGTACATATATAAGTATTTTTGTGCTTCTTTACGTTCACTTACATTTGTTTCCCTACACATGCATGCCTACATGTATACACCAGCATGTATGCAACTGTATACGTATGCTACATTGTTTGAAAGCATGTATGTGAATTTCTCTTTATAAACATCAGCATATAAGCATTTCTTTATGTATATTTGCATGTCTGTGCATGTGAATATTTGCCTTAGCAGTCATGCATTCAAGTGTCTGCAAATATGCAGTGAACTATGTGCACCTATGCACATTTTTTTCTAACCATGCATACGTACTTGTATGTAAGGGTGCATTTATGAATAAGTTGTGTGTGTGTGTGTGTGTGTGAAAGCTGCATGTATAATAATCATTAATCATGTACAAATCTGTGTCTAAGTTTTTTTTTTCTTGTATCCCCTTATGACCAAGCCAGATAGTTCCTCTACCTGAACCCAGTCTTCCCATTCAATCTGTGGTCACAGGAGATGGGAATCCTGGGGAAGGTGAGAACGTACAGCCCATTCATTCTGTGGTCACAGGAGATGGGAATCCTGGGGAAGGTGAGAACATACAGCCCATTCGTTTAGTGGTCACAGGAGATGGGAATCCTGGGGAAGTGAGAACGTACAGCCCATTCATTCTGTGGTCACAGGAGATGGGAATCCTGGGGAAGGTGGGACCACACAGCCAATTCATTCAGTGGTCACAGGAGATAGGAATCCTGGGGAAGGTGAGAACGTACAGCACATTCATTCTGTGGTTGCAGGAGATGAGAATCCTGGGGAAGGTGAGAACATATAGCCCATTCGTTTAGTGGTCACAGGAGATGGGAATCCTGGGGAAGGTGAGAACGTACAGCACATTCATTCTGTGGTCGCAGGAGATGAGAATCCTGGGGAAGGTGAGAACATATAGCCCATTCAATCTGTGGTCACAGGAGATGGGAATCCAGGGGAAGGTGAGAACGTACAGCACATTCATTCTGTGGTCACAGGAGATGGGAATCCTGGGGAAGGTGAGAACATATAGCCCATTCATTTAGTGGTCACAGGAGATGGGAATCCTGGGGAAGGTGAGAACGTACAGCACATTCATTCTGTGGTCGCAGGAGATGGGAATCCTGGGGAAGGTGAGAACATATAGCCCATTCGTTTAGTGGTCACAGGAGATGGGAATCCTGGGGAAGGTGAGAATGTACAGCACATTCATTCTGTGGTCGCAAGAGATGAGAATCCTGGGGAAGGTGAGAACATATAGCCCATTCAATCTGTGGTCACAGGAGATGGGAATCCAGGGGAAGGTGAGAACGTACAGCACATTCATTCTGTGGTCGCAGGAGATGGGAATCCTGGGGAAGGTGAGAACGTATAGCCCATTCATTCTTGCCCAGGAATCCTCCATGAGCTCATCCACTTCTGGCAATAGTCAGTTGGTGGAGAGGGGGCTAGATTTGCCTGTCATGTAGGGCAGCTCACTCTCTCCCTAGCAAAGCACCCCATTCCACTACAGCTACTCTTCCATGCTCCACCATAACTACCCTCCCAGGGGAAGCATGCCTTCACACACTGAGATCTTTTTGGCTCACAGTGCAATCATACTTGACAGGGAAGGTTCAATAGACCTGAGCTCCATGTGGAAATCCAGAGCCACCTCCCTCCCAAAGGATTGGGAAGCTGGCAGTGACAGCTTATTCCCATTATCCTCTGCCAGCACATACAGCCTCCTAAGCCACTCGTTCAACTCAGATCACCTGTGGCATAGTCAGGGCTTTATCATTCTATACTATGGAATGGCAAGTCTTTGTATAAGCTTGGTACAAACTCAAAACATACACATAATAAGTTAAAACACAAATATAAATCATGTTGCTGACTCAGAATACTCCTGGCAAGTTCAGCAATGACTAAAATAGCTCTTATAGTATAGGTGCCTCTCTAGATACACACCAGAGTTGACAAGGTGGTGAATTCCACAAGTACATTGGTTGGTATCAGAGGGAGTGCAGACTAGATATATTGAGCCTCACCCTTACATTAATAACTGCCCACCCCTTTTCATTTTACTAGAGCGATGGATTTCAGCTGAATGGTAGGGCATCAGAGTGTGTGTGTGTGTGTGTGTGTGTGTCTGTGTGCATGCGGGCATGTGCACACTTGTGGATTTCTGTTTATATACATGCATGTAAGTTCATGTAGAGTGTACAGTTTGAAGATGGTCTATGCATAGAGGCTCAAGGCATCTGCTTATGCTAGGTAGGTCAGCTGGAGGAATAAAAGGAACTGGCCATCAGCCAGCTTTCATATCCTGGTGTGGAGGGTAGAAGGTGTCTCTATGTTTGCATGACTTCTGCTGGAGACCAGGGACATTGCAAACTTCAACTTGCAAAAGCTGGGGTATGAAATCATGTCTAATGTGCGGCATGCTGGTCTGAGTATCATGTATAATGGTATCATTGCATATCACAATATCTGTTAGCAAGCTTGACTAGCTGGTGTGCATCATATACACTGGTGCACTGGTATCATTGCACATCACTCTATCTGTTAGGAAGCTTGATGGGCCACCATGGAATAATGGCTTCCAGCCCCCAGCTGCTCCCCATTAAGTCTTTATTCCTCAGCCTTAGCATTTAGTAAGAGTAAGGCTCTACCTTCTAGAAGTCAGGAGGCTCTCAGCAAATGAATTGCCCATAAATAATTTATGTTAGCATCAATGGAAGGGAGCTGGGAAATGGTACTAGCAATGGAAGGGAGCTGGGAAATGGTAGTATCAATGGAAGGGAGCTGGGAATGGTACTAGCAATGGAAGGGAGCTGGGAAATGGTAGTATCAATGGAAGGGAGCTGGGAATGGTACTAGCAATGGAAGGGAGCTGGGAAATGGTAGCATCAATGGAAGGGAGCTGGGAAATGGTAGCATCAATGGAAGGGAGCTGGGAAATGGTAGTATCAATGGAAGGGAGCTGGGAAATGGTAGTATCAATGGAAGGGAGATGGGAAATGGTACTATCAATGGAAGGGAGCTGGGAAATGGTAGTATCAATGGAAGAGAGCTGGGAAATGTGGAGGCCTGTGATATTCAGATGAGGGATGACAAGGGTGAATAAAAATATATAATTTAGCAATGCTCATTCCCACTTAGTTGTGCAATGTTGAGCAATGCATTTTAGTTACTTTGGGTTGTTCATCTTTTAGTTAATTTTGTGACAGCTTGTTTAGCCTGATATTTCATTATAAATCTTTTTAATGGGCATAAAAACTGTGTTATACTCAACATTTATTTATTTATTTATTTAATTACTTTATTTATTTATTGATTGCAGGAAACCACGGTGATACAGCGGTAGCGTAGTTGCCTCACAGCAAGAGGTTCTTCTGTTCGATTCATGGCTGGAGTGCCTACTGTGTGGAGTCTGCATGTCCTCCCCGTGGTCAAGTGACCACCGAAAGACATGCGTGAATGGGCGTGTCTTCGCTGAAGGTTGGGTGTCGGGCTGGCAACTCGGCACCATAAAAAATCTACTGCCAATCATTAGCGGACCGGAGTTCCGCTGTGGTGACCCCTAACCGGGAAAAGCCAAAAAGACAAACATTTATTTATTGATTGCCTTTGTGTACTGGGAAAGTCCAACTGGTCATTAAACCTTTTTAGTGGAGGCCCAGGGAGAAAAGTCCCACAGTACAACACTTTACAGTATAATAATAAAGGATGTGAAATGTTATAAACAACATATACAATATTTACAATAAGGACACAGAAAATGTGTACATCAGGCATATCTTACAACCATGTGATAACAGTGTTACATACTATTAATAAGAGTAAAACATTTCCACAATGAGAAGACAAACACATGCATTAAGATTCCAGTTAAGGTATCAATAATCTTAAATTAAATGTATACGTGCCTGTGATGTCTTTAAAGGAGTTGGTAAGAGGTTAGCTTCTAACTTGAACAGACAAACATCTGATAGTTGTGATTGTTATATAGGTATTCAAAAGAAACTAATGGAAGGGTGGCCTAATGGTTAAGGTGTTTGCCTTACAAACACAAGGTACAGGGTTTGAATCTCATAGGGAATAATTGGCTAGGCTTAAAATGGCTCACAAGGGCAGTTAGCCTAGTACAAACCTATGAGCACCTATGAGGAAATTGTATTAGGGAGATATAGAGAGAAGGGACTGCAGAAAGTAGAAATAAAGTACTGCAGTGGGGAAGTTTGGTTATATTAAGTGTTGCTTTCTTGGAAAGGTATTATGTCTAACCTGCAATTTACAGATACATATCCAAGTATCCATGAAGTATCCTCAGTTAAAGTGCTGAAAATGTTGTGCTGTTAAATTGGTTCAAGTAGGCTGGGATGGAGTTCCATTTTTTTGATACACAGAGTATAATGAATCACCTGCAATGTTTTATGATTTAGCTATATGAGTTTTCATTATAAGATTTTCTTAGGAGAGTAAGGCAAAATGATATTGTCTTGAGCTGGCTAGGTATTTTCTTTTTGATAGTGGATTAGTTTGTATTCATGAATAATTGTGAATATATCAATGTGAGTGACAGTTCAAGCCAGTTTAGGCATTTAAGACTAAGGCATTGGTTGGTTTTGTAGTGTTGGTTTGTTGCAAAGTTTGTGGCTTTGTTGTAGCATTGATCAGATTTATTTGATAGGGAAGAATTACATTGTTAAAAACTAGAGAGGCATATATGAGTGTTGGAAGCAGGGAAAACATAGACATGTTTTTGTTTTACTTGTATCAGTGAAGAATTTTTTTTTATTATTACTATTACACGGTGGTGCAAAGGTTAGTGTTTCCACCTCACAGCAAGAGGATCTCTGGTTCGATCCTCAGCTGGGGTGCCTTCTCTGTGTGGAGTCTGCATGTCCTCCCTGTGGTCATGTGGGTTTTCTCCGGGTGCTCTGGTTTCCTCCCACATCCCAAAGACATGCTGTAGGTGGATTGGACACTATAAATTGGCCCTAGGTGTGAGTGCGTGTGTCTCCCTTCTGTAGAAGGTTGAGTGCTGGACTGGCAACTAGACACTGTAAAAACTCCACTGCCAGTCATGAGCAGACAGGTGATCTGCTGTGACGAACCCTAATCGGGGAAAAAGCCAGAAGAAGATTATCATCTGGTTGTCTGTGGTCACAAATGGTAGTTTTCTATGTGATATTATTTATTTATTTATTTTTTAACTGATGAAGTTAAAGTTTTTTTAACTAAAGATTGTTTTGGTCATATAGTTACTATTTGGGAATGAATAGAATAAGCTTGGCCTTTTTTGGGTTTAAGAGAAGCTGGGTATCCTTTAGCCAGGATCCTATGGAGGAAAGGATTGTTGACTGAGTTATTGCAGTATAGGAAGGGTTTTGGCTGTACAGACGAGAGATGAGTCAGCTGCATATTATACTAATGATGCATGCTTGCAGGCTGTCTGTATGCCATTCGTGAATATGCTAAATAGTAACTGTTAAGAAGAGGGCATTCAGGAACTCCTACTGATTCCGGTAAGAAATAGGATGAGTCATTTTGCTATTACACTGCTTGTTGTTTTTAACTATGGATCCAGTGGAGTGAGGATTCTACAAAGTCAATGGAGGAGAGTCTGCATAGGAGATTTTGGTGTCAGACAGTACTGGAGTCTTTGGGCAGATCACAAAAGGGTAGGGAGACAAGGTTGTGTTGTGATTAATTATTTCAGTGAAGCTTAGAGAATGGATGTACTGTAGATCGGCACCCTGATTGAAGAAAGAATGTTCTCCAGCAGGGTGTTAATCTACAGGTAATGCAGGCTAAAATGAGTCTGACGCTTCACAGCAGTGTATTAAGCTGCTGTGAAGCTTGGACTGAAAGTAACCTAATGGTTCCCATTATTTTATTCTTGCTAATCAGAGCTTTTGCTGTTTAGGGAGTGGGAAAAATAAATGAAACAGAAAAAAAGTGTGTGTGTCTGTGTGTTGATCTTTCTGTCTGCATATATGTGTGCATGAAAGCAGAATTGTGTGTGTGTGTGAAGAGTGAAAGAAATTGACACTGGTTGCAGCAGGTTTGCGTACCACTTAGCTCAAGATATATGGATAAAGCTCAAAATAAAGGGGGATCAAAGGCTCAGAATAGGAACATATTTAAATATTGTTGCATAAATTCACAAAGTTGCTTGAATAATAGGATTTGTGTTAGCATGCATTTTCTGAAGTGCAAGTGTGAGTGTGTGTGTGAGAGACAGAGAGTGAAATCCATCAACCACTGGCAGCACCTTTTAACTTAAGAAATCTGGGTTAAGTCTAAAATAATAGGGAGCAAAGGCTCAAAAACAGGAACAGAGTGTGAATATTGCTTTTATAAAATTACAAAGTTGCTTAAACAACAGTATTTGGGTTAGCATGAATTATCTTTAGGAAATAAAGTCTGAAACCTAAGTGTATATCATTATTTAGTGACTTCATTCCCCAATGACTGGGAGCAAACCACACATTTTAGGAGTAAGGGACTAAAAATAAAGTAAATATCTCGATATATATTTTTAAATGTCATATTTTGGATGCAAAATGCTTCTTCTAACATCATTTACACATACTACAGCAAGTTTGAAACATTAGATGGAGGAACTATTTTACAAGAAAAATATATAAAAAAATAACATAGTAATAAAAAATAAGTAAGTGGGCAGCCACAGTGGTGCAGCGGTTAGCGGTGCCACCTCACAGAAAGAGGTTCTCCGGTTCGATCCTCGGCCCGGGTGCCTTCTGTCCGGAGTCTGCATGTCCTCCCTATGGTTGTGTGGGTTTCCTCCGGGTGTTCTGGTTTCCTCCCACGTCCCAAAGACATGCTGTAGGTGGATTTGACACTCTAAATTGGCCCTAGGCATGAGTGCATGCGTGTGTGTGTGCCTCCTGTGGAAAGTTGGGCAAGGCTGGCAACTCGACACAGTAAAACTCCACTGCCAATCATGAGCAGGCAGGTGATCCACTGTGGCGACCCCTAACCAGGAAAAGCCGAAAGAAGAATAAAAAATAAGTAAGTAAAACACAACAATTTTACAAACAGCCCATTCTCTAAGCACAATAATGCCCTCCATAGTGTGTTACTGTGTAAATAACTCCCTTCCAGGGCAGGAGTTATTTTATACAGTAACACACACCCTATTCAGCATTATTGTTTGCTTAGCAAGGCAGTGGTTGTATATACTAGGGTTGGGCCCAAGGCAGTGTTATGGTGGACAGAAAAGATAATTGTCTGAAATTAATGGATTGTGAATGTACACATCTCTCTAGAATTTTAGATAGGGGATTGAGAGAAAGAGTGCATTGCTATGGGTCTGTAGTTTGTGAGGACTGTAGAAAACTCAGCTTTGAGCAATTGTTTGATGAAGAATTTCTTCCATAGTGCAGAGTGCAGGGATGTAGTTATTAAAATAGATGCTTGATAGGCCAGATCCTTAGCAGTAAGAGTTGTTGTTTTTTGGTTGGTTGTCTTTCCAAGGTTTTTGAATTTATGTATTAAGGTCCACAAAAGTTTTGGATTGGAGTAGTAAGTATCTTGAGAATTTATAAAACAAGACAAAAAAGTCATAGCCAGCCATAATACATATTTACTTTCTGGAGACTTTGCTTAGTTGGATAGCAAACCTTAAAATAAAAATGAGCAGGAGCAGTTATGGTTACTAATGAGGTCATGCAATGACATTCTGACAGACCTAAACAGCAATGGGAGGATGAATCTTCATACAGTCAGTTTGATGGCAAAGCCAGATTAAACTGCAATACAGATACATAACCTTTTATAATGAATAGCAACATTACTGCAGCATCTTCTTAGAAACGGTTCCTCTTTTCTCACAGACTTACAGAGCAGATTAGTAAAGTGTTTTTTAGATAAAATATAGAAGAGTAACAACATTAACAGTGATTTCAGTTTCCATAGTCCTAACAGGACTCAAAGAGATTACTGTTTTCACTTTGTGTTTATCACCACATTACAATCATTTCATAACAAAGTAAATCTGTAATATTACTACAGAGCTCTCCTTTAGTGCACTAGAAGTAGTTACTGTATTTTTATTTCTTTATCTCAGAAGTCCTGTTGGGATTGCTGCCATTTTCAGTGTAGACCTAATATGGTATTTATAATGACTGGGGGAACTGAGGATATCGGCTGGAACTCCTCTGCTGTTTGTCGACATGGACTATGGTATCTTTCACATCCGCATGAACTACCGACAACATAAGCACATGGGACACTAATGTAATCTCTCATCTAAAGACTGTAGTTGGCTGTATCATCATCTTCACTAAAGATGCATATAAAATCAAGCTATATAGAGAAGTACACTGCTAAGCCCATGTATGTCAGCTGAATAGATATAACTGAAAAATACATCAAAATGTACAGAAACAGTATGTGATGTATGCTGTCACATGTTAATGAAAAGAAATATAATATTAATTTGCAAGACTGTTTTTGTTGTTGTTAACATCCTTCTAATTTTCACAGTAGTTAGATATTACCTTAGTCTGGTTAGCCTGAAACAAAGGATACTTCCTGTATTATAAGCCATAGTTATGGCTAAATGCCGATACATTAAATGTATATAATATATATTCATTTCTTTTTTATTGTATTTATTTTTGCTTACATTGTAAATTCAGCTTTATTTATTTCATACTATATGATTTTGCTTTCCATAAATTGGAAAGGATACTACTTTGGACTTTTATTTCTTTTTTGTATAATTATGAATTTTGTGCAAAATGGGAAAAAGGTGTTGAGGATGGATGCATGGATAGATAAATTTTGAGCCTAGGCTATAGCTGGAAATGATTCTCTTTGGATCACTTCATTCAACCAGTTGGCAATGGAATAAAGTAAATAAACACATAAATACATTGCAATGAATTCCAAAGAAGCTAGTAAACATTATTTAATGAGATTCTATGTTGCTTCAGACTGATAAATTCAGAATTGAAAGAAATGTCTACCACTAGTAACATCCTAGCTTCTACTGACTAAAACATTCCTCCTGGATTTTCATGCAACTGTATATGATTCCCGTCTGAAATTATGGAATTAAGGTCAGCTACTGACATCAAATCAGATGTTATCGAAGATTACAGTGCAAAAAATTTGTCAGCATTTACACAGTGTAGAATTCCATCGTCAAACCTTTTTTATACATAATATTCACACAAAAATATATGCCAAGATGCAGCCATGCTAACATTCACATTTTGTAATAAATAAGGGATTATGAGCTACAGATAAATTATATGTAGTTCTACAGGTTGTTTCTGCTTCTTTGTTTATCATTTTCAGTCAAGACTCAGAAAAAAATGAGATCAGAATTATGACGTAGCCAGAAATTTTCATTTGTGCTCAAAATAATACATTGCTGCCACGTACTACATATATATATATATTATACAAACACACACACCACTTCAAATGCTGCCAACAGACTCTCAAAATGGTATGCCTTATTTTAGTTGTTACTCCCTATAACCCTAAATCATAACAAATGTTTTTAGATGAATAATGTTACTTCTAAGCAAGGGGGGTGTGCTAATGGTGTAGACATTAGCATAGACGGTCACAGATATCCTCAGGTTTTACCAAAGCCATGGTGATTGAACTCATTTTCATAAGTGCTGGGGCAGTTAGTGTGTGTGTGTGTCCACAAAGGATGCTCAGGGCTGATCTTACTGTCTCCACAATACCACAATATAATATAATTATAGTTGTTAATAAATGAAAATGTTACAATACATCTGGATTTCGCACAAAATGACTTTTCTTTCCTTTGTTAGATAACATTTCTTGAAGGATAGAGTAATGTGCAATAGTCTGCGACTGCAAAATTTGATATAACATGCAGAAGGGACATGTTTAGGGAGAGGTGAGGACTGATGCAATGACTTTGTAGCATGCACAAGGCATGCAAATGAGAAAGGTGTAAAATGATGGTATGGTATGAATATGTAATAGAAAAAAATGTGAGAAATACAGGACCTTTAAGATGTGATAAATACAGATGTGATGTAAGCACCAGAGGTTAGGAGAAGGACATCAAGGCATAGGGGAGACATATGGGTTATGTTGGAGGAAGAGGTAAGATAGATAAGAGAAGGTCCTAAAAATATCACACATTATGAACAAATTCAGTGGTCTTGCTAGCCTGGAATGTGGTAATTAGCTGCAAAGCTCTCTCTCCTCTCGAAATATGGAGGGATGAGACTAAAACAATGAAAACAAAACTAGATGAGCATGTGCAGCTTTCTGGTTTAAATTTGCTTTGTTTTTTTTTTTGTTTTAATCCATTGGAGCAGATGCTGGGGATTGGTCCGTTGTGGGAGCATATAACATGCTAACCAAAGAGGTTAATTAGTTTATTGTATGGAAAAAGCAAGTAAATAGAGGATTGTCCAGGGCTGCTGATGCATGTGAACTGTGTTACCTGTTATCTCAGTTCGTTTGAGGGCTTGATCACCCACTGAGTAAAATATTAGGTGGAACACGTCCTTGTCTGTCATATTGGGTTCACGATTTTATCTGGTTTGAAATTTTGTTGAGCTGATGTTACCTGTAAGGGAATAAAGCTTTGGTTAAGTACTCATTCAGTGGTTCACATCATTAAAATTAATTTTTTTGCAGTTTAGGGGGTTATTTATTATCATCAGTAAACAGCAGATGAGTTTCTAAGTTAATGGCTAAGCAGGGGGTATTTATGCATTCTGGATCTGGGCATGCCCAAGCATGTCCCTACCACATTTAGCATGTTGGTTAGATTTTCTTACTGTTGTCCTTCGGGGGCATGGTTCAGGCAGGGTTGCTTTTGCTTCTTACAAGTTTCTAATTACATGATCAGTTTATAGTACAAAAATGTTTGAAAAACATTTCTTGAAAATGTTAAAATAAGATTAAAAACTAAGCATTAATTAGAGCAGTCTTTTTAAGGTGAAGCATTGACAGTTTGATTGATTTTCTTGCTCATACAAGGTAATGTCTTTATATCTCTTTGTCTAATGAGTTAAAGAACTAAGATTTAAATGAGTTTACTATTTATCATAATTTTTTTCCAGACTTAAAGAGCATATTTGTACCACGTTTTTGAAAACAAGACTTAAATGTTATCTAAGTTGTTTAAGACCAGGGTTGCCAGATGTCCCTATTTGGGCGGGACTGTCCCGAGATCAGCAGCCTGATCCAGAGTCCCACCCTGCCGGTGTAAATCCCGGGCAGCCTCCGCTTTGTTTTTTGATTGGCCTGTATACCGGCATATGGGCCAATCAAAAATCGCTAAACACGGAGCTTCTTGTGCTTAATGCGGAAGTTCCACATTAAACAAAGCTCCGTGTTTAGCGATTTTGATTGGCCTGAATGCCGGTATATGGGCCAATCAAAACAGAGCTACTTCTGTTTAATGTGGAACTGCGATGTTCTGCATTAAACAGAAGTAGCTCCGTGTTCAGCGATTTTTTTTTTGATTGGCCCATAAAGACGTGGAAGACCTTCTCGCTCTTTTTTTTTTGTTAGTCCCTACCTGGCCAGTCAGAAATCTGGCAACCCTGTTTAAGACATGCTGGAATCAAGAACTGACAAAAGTCCTTTTTCCGATGTCTTTGCTCGAGCTGGGTTCTTGCTGTATCTTTGGCATGATATCTTCTTAGAAAAAAGAAAGGGGGTAAGGATGCTTAGCCTTATAGGAACACAGTATTGGAGATCTGTGGTGCTTTTGTAAATCTTCATTGGATCTGCTTGATGGATCTTCTGGAAGTCAGTAAAGAAGGCAACAGGGCCAATCATTTGGATTTAGCACATCCTGTCTCTTCTGAATATAAGGGTGTGGGTGGCTTTTGAACCTGGGTTCCTTTGGGTCTAAGACCTTCCCAGCACTTTAACTCATTTCTGTGAGAATGTGTCACCAAAGCTAATGCCTCATCATCTGGCTTCAATGTGTAAAAAAGCCAGTCTGCATTTAACAGAAAGGTGAGGACATCTTATGTTGTCGACCGTCTTTGGACATTCAGTCAGCCTTGCCCAGCTGGTAATGATGAGCCCTGTGCTGTGCTATCCACTTCTGGTCCATGATTTTGGTCCTGGAGTCTACTCTAAATCAGTATCATCCAGGCTTCAAGAGTTGAATTCTCCTGTTGGATTGTAGCAGTTGCCTGTTTCTTTGAGTGTGCAGGTGTCTAGAAACAAGGTCTTTCTAGGTGCTAGCAATGGGGGGTTATAAGTGAAGTCTCATTTAAGTGTGAATGTGGTGTAAAGTATGTGTGTGTGTGTGTGTGTGTGTGTGTGTGTGTGTGTGTGTGTGGGGTTATTAAAAAAAGTGATGGGTCTAATTTCCTGAAGTTTAGAATGCAGTTAATGGATTGGGTGGAATTCAAGCCTGTTTTTTTTTCTGGTGTTCAGTCTTATTTGCCATTCTAGTGCTTTCTTTTCTAATACATCATTCTCATTCCTAGTAAGATCTTTATGCTGTATGGTGTAAATTATATGGAAAATAAAGGTTTTGTGCCCTGGTTTCTCCTCTGCATGTTTTACCATGGGGTTAGTTTGGGCTCCATGTCTATTGTCTGTGTAGTGCCTTCCTATTCTAGTCTTCAATTTATTGATAGCCTTCCCATGTAGAAAACTGGGCAATGGTGGCATTGTGCTCTGTAGACTACCATATTGGTGTTGCAGTTACCAATGTAGTGGCTTGGAAATTCCTTTTTGTTGTTTGGGCAGTCAAAGTGTTTTTTATTGCTCATTATTTGCAGTAGGTGCAGCTGAGTGGGCTACAGGTTTAGATTCCTTTTTGCATGTGTAAGTCCTCAGTTTGAGTGGGGTCTCCATGTAGTCCCTGATGTTTCCATGTCTTTTGATGGTAAACCTTAGTTATTGTGGAAATTGTTTGCCTAGGAGTGGATAGGGCAAGGGGAAGGTACTAGAACAGAATAAAAGATGCCAGTATGGTATTATCAGTCTATTATTGAGTAAAATGTTGGAAGTGAAATTGTTTATCTAGATAATAAAACAAGAGAAAACCACTTCCAGCTGTATATACAGTGATCAGAATAAAGCCTTTGTGGCACACTGTAAACATAGGGCTGCTTGTCTGAACATTTAATATGTTAATTAGAGGGATTTGGCCAGCCTGATGTGGTTGACATAAGTCAATTGGAGCTGGTAAAGACTGGATTTTACTCAGTAGGCAACAGCCTAAAAAGTAATGGGACAGAAGTCAGAGGCACATTGAAAAAGGAGAAGGGGTGGAGAACTGAGACACATAGATGACAGGAGGGGTAAGGCACCAGTGAGAAGGACTGGGCTATATCCAATAGCTTGATGGTTTGTCTGCACTATATGTAGTAAATCAAAAAGATTCAGTCAATCAATTTATTTATTTGTTTATATATTTTTATATATTTATCAGTCAGGAGAGCTGGACCCTCGGATTTCTCTTTCAGTCATAACCTAGTTACAGAAAATGAAAAGTTAAGTATGATGTTAACAGGACACAATAATGTAAATTAAACAAATAACAATAAAATATGGTATTCTCTAGTTAGCAGAAATGTGCAAAGATCAGTATAAGGCAGTTAAGACTGGCATAAGTATAAATCCAATGCATTAACATTGTGCTTAATGCTGCAGGTATGATTTCAATCAGTGGAGGAAGTAATTATAACAAGGTGGCAAATGACTCATTTGAGGGACAGTCTGTCAGTGCACATAAGTGAATACAGGAGAATAGTAAACACACAGCAGTAGAGTCAGGTGATCTGAGTTAACTAGAAGAATCAACAGAGAGCTCACAAATTAATTTTCAGAGTAAAAGGAAATATGTAAGCATTCAGGCATTAGTATATTATTGTGTGTAAAGCCCTCATAGTCTTTCCTGCAGTAAATAGAAAAGAAAAAAGACTCTGCTATCTCTCAGGGGATAACTAGTCAAAATATTATGTCTTTATACAGTCCACTATTTCCGCGTGGTTAAAAAGTAATGCTGTAGTTTTCTATAACAATCAATGACGTTCAGCAACAATTCTAAAACTGTGAATATTATGTGAATGTTTCTACATAAACAGAATACGGTCATTTGAGAGACAGCATTGTCACTGACTGCCGAGAACAGCTTCCAGTGCGCTGAGCCTGTAATGGGTCCATGTTTGATCAGCGTTCTAACCTAGTAAAGACATTTAAATAAATAAATAAATAAAAGGCAGAAAGAAAAGCTGATAGAGTATTTCTTCAGTGAAAGACTAGCAGCAGATTTCAATAATTCAGTAACTGAGTGGTATGGAGAAGAAGTGTACGTTAATGAAAAACAGTAATGCAGCACAAAGCTACTGACTGCAATAAATCAATAAACTAAAGCAAACCTCTTTGCAGGTTAATTCACAGGTAGGCAGATTACAACATTAATCCAAAAATAACAAAGACTCATAGAAGACTTCCTAGCCAAAAGCTGGCTCTGCTCTTGCTCAACACCAGGATAATCCCTAAATGTGAACAAATATCTATTCATCCTTTGCATCTCCTTACTCTCACTTCATCACTCACTTCCTTACTTCTAGCAATTTCTCTTCTCTGACTTTTTCTCTTAAGTATACCATAAGCCTGCTTTTCTCTCACTTTGTATTCCAATTCATGTTTGTATTATAGTTCATTTTTAATTTCTCTACAAATGGGCTAAAATTTCTCTAACTATTAAATATTATAATAAAACTTGTATCTGTTTTCATGTTGTGTTTAATTTGGTATAATTATTTAATCTATCATTGTTTTTTGTATTATTTTTAAAGATTGTAAAATTATTGTTCTTAAAATGTTTTGTAATACTTTAGAGCTTTTCTCTCCAGGCCTCCACTAAAAATGGACTCCTAACCAGACAGACTTTCCCATAATCAAATGTCATTAATAAATAAATAAGTAATATTTGGTATGTTCAAAATAAGGTGTTATAAAAACATGATCCTGTAATTTGTCCATTCAAACTAAATTATTTAAAGGATGTTTCTGAAGTCTGTAGTCATCTGGTGAAGGATGTATTTGTACCAACAGCTCTGGATTCTTACTGCACTTCTTTAAAGCCAGGGAACAGGTTAAACAATATGGAGAGCATCATCTCATTGGTCTCTTCTGGCAGATTGTTGAGGAATAAAATAGTGCTTGGTGGGTTGTGATCAGACTCTGTGTCTGTACTTGACGGTGTCATTTTATACGGTTCCTGAGATTGTTGAGGCATAAAATAGTGTTTGGTGGGTTGTGATCAGACTCCGTGTCTGTACTTGACGGTGTCGTTTTAGACGGTTCCTGAGTAGCCTTTTCGCTTGTTCCTGAGCTTTAGTCTTCCTCTTCACTTCCTTCTTCTCTTCGTCACCGTAAGTGCCTTTCATTTTTGCAATCAAATCTGAATCTGTTTTGCATACTGTACACGCAAAGGCTTGCTATAAAATGAGAATCCCTGTAATTGTCGTAATGCATTTGTAGCAGATCCAAGTTCATTGAAGATAACCAAGGCCTGTTCTGTCATCTTCATGGTCTTCAAAGTTACTATGTCCATTATTTGACCAAACTGGGGGAACAGGGCAAATAATGATCTCTTTAATTTTATCATTAATATTATTTAGGTAAAGTGTATGATTTGGTCTTATATCCATGGCAATGTCACACAAGTATCCAGTATTCTCAAATGATCTGCTCTCTAAACACAAAACTATGAGCTTTAAAGGATGTTTCTAAAATATATCTGTAATCATCTGATGAAGGATGTATTTGTAACAGCAGCTCTGGAGTCTTACTGTTTGTTAACATTATTACTTTTTTATAGTATTTTTAGATTATGACACTATCTTTAATAAAAGTTTGCATACTAAGGTAATCTGTAAAATCCTAGCACAACAACTTAAACTAATAACCTAATGTTAAAATTCAATGCAGTTGTGAATACAGATTAAACAGCAGGCACAGACATGCCAGTACTGTCAGTAAAAAGTCACACTAGAGGACTAGTTTATGGTTTGTGTGTTTGTTTTTAACAACTACCAAAATATAAGGGATGGTTTAAGTTGCTGTAAGCTCAGAAGACTTCACTGATAGCGAGGACATAAACACATTCTAGTTTATTTAACTGTGCAGTGGTCAGCAGGCAACTTTTCATTTAACTTGCTTTTAATCAACAGGCAGTGCTCCCTATATTGCCAAGAAGAAATCCATCCATCCACCGCCCCTTTTCACACATGGGGTCATGGTGTCACCCCAACAGTGGCAATTATCTATAGCCAAGATTCACACCACTGGGTGGCGAGCTCTGCTGCAGTTGTTCTTTCACACACCACACACACCTATGGCCAGTTTAGAATGTCCAATCCACCTACTGCATGTCTTTGGAATGTGGGAAGAAAATGGAGCACCTGGAGGAAACCCATGCAAATACAGGAAGGACACACAGACTCCGCACAGAGGACACCCAGCCTAGAATCGAACTAGGGAATCTCTTGCTGCAAGGTGGCAATGCCATGCGCTGATCCAGTGTGCTGTCCTAAAGTCAAGAAGGGCATGTGTATAGATGACCAAAATAAAATTTCCTGAATGTCATTTACCCAAAGCTCTAGACATTGAGGAACATAATGCTGATTGTCGTTTTCCATAAAAATCACTGCTTATGTTATTTCTAAGTGTGCACTAGCAGTGGTTCATTTGTGCTGAGACATTTCTTCCATCTCTGAGTTGGTGTCACCATGGAGTTGATATGCCCCTCCCTCCCACACACACACACACACACAGTTTAATTCTTCCCCTACTACTTCTCAGTATTTTGATTTCTCTGCATTCCGACATTAAAAGGTCCGTAGTAGAACCCAAGGCAAGTGGAAAATAGATCATTCCTAAAATAAAACATTGCAGCAAACTATATTGAAAGAAAATACACCACTGCGGCTTCCCTCAGCTTTTTATATAGATTCAAGTCCTCATTGTGTCATCTTTCAGATCTCCAAAGCAAGGGTGTTGAGAGGGTCTGCAGTGGATCCAGGTGATCTATATTTATACTGCAGGCAAGTAGCACAGGATTACAGTTTTCACTGCAGAAGGTCAGCAGAGGCCACCATTTGCTTGTCCTGGTCAAGCAGTAAGTAACTAAGAACAGAAATGATCAGGGAGCAGTACAAAGGGAAAACACTTTTTATAGAAAAGTGTTTGCCTCCTGAATTTGGTAGTAGTGAGCATGAAAACAGGCAGACAAGACATATTTGATTAAACTAGACATGACTACACATAAATTAATTGATAAGGTAACAAACTATAATTGAGCTCCACGCTTCAGACTTCGATTTGATTCTTATAGCCTCCACACTGAGATATAAATAAGCAAGTCTGTCAACCATTGTAAAGTTTTCAGGTTAAAGTCTAAAAGAGACAGATGTCATCCTATTTCAGCAAGCAAAAAAAAAAATAATACTAAAAACATTACTAGATAGGAAGGATTATGGGATGCTGTTTGAAAGCAAGTGTATACAATGAGTAAAGAGATCGGGCTGTTCTTAGCTCACAGGTTCTATGTTTCTGTAGTTCTGTGGTCATTCTTTTGTATTTAACTTTGACAAATTCATATTTGTCTGTTGTAGGGAAATAAATATTTAAAATTCCATTCATCCTTCCATATTCTTGTTATTATTAATATTTCTCCCAATTTACTCCACCTTTCTCCTTAACACAGAGTGAATAAAACACTTGCCTTTATTTATTGCATGTCTCTATGGTAAATCCCTTTTGAGTTGCTTTTTCAAGTAAAATAACCCTACAACTTGTGCTCTAAATACAGCATCTTTACTAACCCGTTCAAACAGAAAAAGATATTCCCCACGATGAAGAAACTGCATCGCTGTACTTGCTGCCATTTTTTTAGCCACTGGAGGGCAACCTTATTACATGAAATAACAGCATTTTCTAGATGACCATGGATGTGTGTGTGTGTGTTCGAGCACGTGCGCAAACTTGTACTGGTACCAACACAAGACAGTAGAGGCACTTTGTCCATAAAACAGATTTTTATTAAAGCAGACAGCAAAATAAAAGTTCAGTGGTGGAAAGTTTTCATTAGGAAGTGAAAAAAAAAAATCAAAACACTGCAATCTCCCATACAGGCTTGTGATTAGCTCCAAAATAAATTCAGGTAGTTTCTGCTAGGCTTAGGGTCACCACCTTTTCATATGTCTGAAGTGGGACATTTTTTGTATAACCACAGTTTCAAGGACAGTGTGCCCAAAAAAGCCAAAATCAAGTAAAGAAAGGCACACAAGTGGAGAGACAGCACAGTGTATTCAAAAAAGGCTTTATTCCACACAATAATTAACACCAGTAAAATAGAAGAGTAGTTTTTGTCCAAACCAAGTCAGACTTCATCAGATAGCACACATCAAACTCACAAGTTCCTTTTAAAAATAAATTCAAAAAGTTTCATCCAATCATGTGAACCCAGTTAATTAAGTTAATCAGAACCACATACTGGGTAGGTAAAACTCCAGAGTTCCTTCAAAATGTTTCTTGTGAAATGTCAAAAATTTTCACAAATACATTCACTAGTGTTGCTCATCTTTTAAACATACCTTAAAACCACTTGAACAATTATAAAAATAATATACAAATAAGTTACTCAGGTAAAAAGTGACTCAGTAAAAAAGTTTTATATAGAAACATTTTTTAAAAAAAAATAATAGTTTAACACAGTATGTAAATACTACTATCTAGTGGCCAAAAAGTAAACCACATCTAAAGAGCTGAGAATTGAACCCAGGTCTCCTGCGTGGGAAGCAGGAATTCTAAAGTACATAAAGTGTAAATTTATGATAGACTGACTGAATGTCAATATAAGACATAAAAAGCATAAAATGCTGTAACCATATAGCACCAATACCTAACTGTTGTAGTAAATCTACATAAAAGCACAACAAATAATTTTTTACAGTGCAATACAAGTTTAACATAATTTGATGTTGGTGCACATTTTAACCAATAGTTTATAAAATCACAGTTTGGCTGCTCTAAGTTTTAAAAGAGGGGCAATACTGATAAACTCATTGTGCCCAGGTGGTCTCCCAGAATTAAGGGTAATCTGCCAAAAAAGTTCCCGGTACTCAAGGCAAGCCTCCCAAGGGCCACCCCTAATGTCCATAGGAACTTGCTCAACCACAAAGAATACAAAATTAGCACCAGCACAAATCAAGGTGTGCTTATACAAGGAATTTTTCTCATTAGATGTCCTGATGTCATAGTAATGCTCATATATACGCTTCCTCAATCTACGCTTCGTTTTCCCTATGTAAAATGTCTGGCATAGTGAACAGGAAGCCAAATAAACAACTCTGTTGGTATTGCAGTTGGAAAAAGCACTACTGGTGACATCTCTCCCCTACTTTGAATGTGTACTTTGTCACAGTCAGCATTATGCACAAGCACCACACTTGAAGGTACCAAATTTATTACGTTTAGTCTCTCTAACAGGTGCATGTGACTTGAACAGGTCCTTATGTTTCCTGCCCTTCCTAAATACAAAGTTCAAGGATTCTTTACCCAAGGTAGTCAAATCAGTTAAATTAAGGAATTTCTCCCATTCCCTATTGATAGTATGTCTTACAAAAGGGGCATAACCCCCAAAATCCATGGGAAAAATCCTATTATACCATGACCCCCCATTAATATTCCAAAACATGCACGCTGATTGGCCAGCGTGCACATTGTAAATCGACTTATACTAATGGAAAAAGGTCCGGTCGCCCGGACTTTTTCCATTAGTATAAGTCTCTTTTAAAACACTGTCTCACTATGTTAAAAGAGTTTAACATAGCGACACAGGTTTAAAAAAAGCAACAGAGATCTCCGTTGCTTTTTTTAAAGCTGTCTCGCTATGTTAAACTCCTTTAACATAGCGACACAGTGTGTAAAAACCAACGGAGATCTTGCTTTCTCCATTGCTTTTTTTTAAACCTGTCTCGCTATGTTAAATGGGTTTAACATAGCGAGACAGCTTTAAAATAAGCAACGGAGATGTCTTAAAACTTTTGTATGTAAGGTCAACTTTAAATTGACATTTGATAACACCTGTGAGAGTGACAAGCCTAGGAGAGGAAGTGTCTTTAACCCTCCTTTGCACTCCCAGTTGGCCAATTTTGAGGCTGTCGTTGAAAGGGAACTTAGGACCACAATGCCTACACACAAATGCAGTTCCAACCTTAGTAGAGAGGAACGGGCTATTGTTGAGCATTTGAGGAGAGACAAAAACATATGGGTTATGAAACCTGATAAAGGGGGGTACGGTTATTATGGACTTAACCAATTATGAAGCTAAAATGTTGGACTTTTTGGGTGACACCTGTATTATGCTTGCGTGCCAAGGAATGAAATCAATATTGCCCATCAGAAGATTGATTTACTACTTTGGGATTTATTACTTGAAGGGCTTATTGATCTGGAGACACACAACTATCTTGTCAACATTAGGCCTATGGTACCTAGCATTTTTGGTATCCCCGAAGTCCATAAGGACCATACCAACCCCGCCTTAAGACCCATCGTCTCAGCTGAAGGCTCCAAAACAATATGTAGACCTGACAAGGCTGTGTGGGGAACTGAGAATGAGATCCTTAAAGATTTGTGGGAATTTCTCAGGTAAATTGACCACAATTTAAACACTGAGAGTATGTTTTTTGTCACTATTGACATTTAGAGAAGGGTGTTAGTTATCGCCGCTTACATGTGATGTTATGCTTGATGGAGACGGTGTTGAAAAACAATTTCCCAACAGGTTACAGGTGTGGCGATGGGAGTCCACTGTGCTCCCACCTACACCAATATTGTCCTTTATTGGTGGGAAAGAAAGTTTGTGTTGAGTTCTGAGTTTAGGGGATGTTGGTCCTTTTATAAGAGGTTTTTGGATGATATCTGTCTTTTTTGGACAGATACTGAGGACCAACTTGTGAGATTCATGGACTTTCTTGGTAATACCACTAATTTCTTGACATTTACCCACAAGGTTACCTATGATAGAATAGACTACCTTGATGTGAGTATTTATAAGCTTGACCAAGGATTTAAGTCCACTGTTTATCGTAAAGAGACCTTCTCCAATTCGTACTTACATTTTAATAGTGCACACCCTTTACATAAAAAAATAGGAATTGTTAAGGGACAGTTTATTAGGGTGAGCCATTTGACTTCTAACAACGATGACTTTGAACTCAAATGTGATACATTGGAAAGATTTTTTTATGAAAGGGGATACCCCCAGCATTTGGTGAAAAAGCTCAAGGGGGAATTACTATCTAAGAGAACGGATCTCTATTTTCCTTTGTTATTGAGGGGCCCACTAGAGACCCCAACTATTAAACCAGTGGATGATGGTAAATTGATTGATAGGATTTTTCCCATGGATTTTGGGGGTAATGCCCCTTTTGTAAGACATACTATCAGCAGGGAATGGGAGAAATTCCTTAATTTCACTGATTTGACAACCTTGGGAAAAGAACCCTTGAACTTTGTATTTAGGAAGGGCAGGAACTGTAAGGACCTGTTTTGAGTCACACACACCTTTTAGAGAGACTAAACGTAATAGATTTGGTACCTTCAAGTGTGGTGCTTATGCACAGAGTGTGCATATTGTTGATTGTGACAAAGTACACATTCAAAGTAGGGAGAGTGATGTCTTCAGTAGTGCTTTTTCCAACTGCAATACCAACAGAGTTGTTTATTTGGCTTCCTGTTCACTATGCCAGGCATTTTACATAGGGAAAACAGAGCGTAGATTGAGGAAGCGTATATATGAGCAGTACTATAACATCAGGACATCTAATGAGAAAAATGCCTTGTATAAGCACACCTTGATTGGTGCTGGTGCTAATTTTTGTATTCTTTGTGGTTGAGTAAGTTCCTATGGACATTAGGTGTGGCCCATGGGAGGCTCGCCTTTTGTACCGGGAACATTTTTGGCAGGTTACCCTTGATTCTGGGAGACCACCTGGGCTCAATGAATATATCAGCACTGCCCCACTTTCAAAACTTAGAGCAGCTAAACTGTGATTTTATAACCTATTGGTTAAAATGTGCACCAACGTCAAATTATGCTAAACTTGTATTGCACTGTAAAAAATATTTATTGTGCTTTTATGTAGATTTAATACAACAGTTATGTATTGGTGCTATATGGTTACAGCATTTTATGCTTTTTTAATATCTTATATTGACATTCAGTTAGTCTATCATAAATTTACACTTTAGAATTAGAATTCTTGCTTCCCACGCAGGAGACCTGGGTTCAATTCTCGGCCATTTGGATGTGGTTTACCTTTTGGCCATTAGATGGTAGTATTTATATACTGTGTTAAACTATTATTTTTTTTTAAAAAATGTTTCTATATAAAACTTTTTTACTGAGTCACTTTTTACCTGAGTAACTTATTTGTATATTATTTTTATAATTGTTCAAGTGGTTTTAAGGTATGTTTAAAATATGAGCAACACTAGTGAATGTATTTGTGAAAATTTTTGACATTTCACAAGAAACATTTTGAAGGAACTATGGAGTTTTACCTACCCAGTATGTGGTTCTGATTAACTTAATTAATTGGGTTCACATGATTGGATGAAACTTTTTGAATTTATTTTTAAAGGGAACTTGTGAGTTTGATGTGTGCTATCTGATGAAGTCTGATTTAGTTTGGATAAAAAAAACGACTCTTCTATTTTACTGGGGTTAATTATGGTGTGGAATAAAGCCTTTTTTGAATACATTGTGCTGTATCTCCACTTGTGTGCCTTTCTTTACGTGATTTTGACATTTTTTGTATAAACATGAGATTTTGTAGGACAAGGTCTACTCGCAGCCAATTCACAGGACTGAACATCACTTTTTTTGCCAAAATAAAAGCTTATTGTTGCAGCATTTGGGTTACTTATGCTGCTTAATATAATACTTAGGTGCTTCAGGTACAAAACAATTGTCATATGCAACTATTAAAGGATGCTTATAAAATTTTGTTTCTCATAAAATCTCAGGACATTTGCCATTTTTCATTTTTTTTCCATAGGACGTAAGTGCCCAAATAGGGACTGCACTGCATAAAGAGGGACAGGGGGTAACCCTAGTTGGGCTGGCTTCTTCAGCAGAGTATTTCCAGATTGTTCTATGCAGTAGGCCTCTTCAGGTTGTTTCTTCTCTGCCACAGCACAAACCTCAAAACCACTAGGCTCAAAACGTCCATGACAGTGGCAGACCAGTTTCTCTGATATCCAGGCCTATAGTTCTTTTTTTATATACTTAAATAATCAGGTAAAATACATTTTAACCCATTGCATCAAAAATGATATACAAAACTATTTAAACACTTACTCTTTATAAATTCTGATGCATTCTAGAATGAGTTCCACCACATTATGCTTCTATATATCGAAGTATCTATCTATCCATGTGTGTGTATGTTCACAAACCTCATCAATGGATATTTACTGTTGAACAGTGTTTCAGTATACACTGGTTAGAATAGCTAAAAGAACTGTACTTGTTATAGTACTAAAGGAGATGCACTATATACTGAGTATGAGATCAGTAAGAAATCAGTCACTATGTATTTATTTATTTATATTTGTTGACTGGTAGTGTCCGACTGGACGTACGTCCATTTTCAGCGGAGGCCCGGGGAGAAAAGCTCCACAGTTAAAATAAACAGACAGTAGTTACATTGGATTACATAGCAATTAACAATATACATAGCAATTACTTACAACATATTTACAGATGAAGAACATAGTACATCAGTAGACAAATAGAATCTTTATCTGTGAAGTACATAACAGACATTAACAAATGTTACAAGAAGAAGTTCCTGCTGTATAATAAGTACTGGCTTATGAGCATCTGGGCTTGCTATAATCAAAGTAGTTAGTGGAGTGGAAAGAAAGGTAGTGGCTGGATGGGGAGGGTGATATTAGAGTGGGAGTTGCAAGGGAGGTGCACTTTTAGTAAAGTTTTGAAGTGGGTGCATGATGGTATGGAGGTAATTGTGGGTGGGAGGGAGTTCCATAATTTGACTATGGTGCAAGAGAATAGTGCTTCACCAACAGAGTTATTGGCTTTAGTGATCTGCAAGTGATTTTTGTTGCTGGATCTTAGTGGTCTGGTGGTGCGATAGGGTTGGAGTAGATTCTGGAGGGATGGGAAATTTAGTTGATGATTTACTAGTTTGTGGGCGAGTGAGAGTTGATACCACTGAAGGAGGTGAGGGAGTTCAAGCCAGCCCAGTTCAGCAAGTGAGAGATGGTGGTGACTACGGTAGGATGCCCCTGTGTCGAATTTGGTGATTTTGTTGTAGCAGGTCTTTAGCTTGTTTAGATCGCATTGCCTTAGGTTGGTGTATATTGGACAGGCATAAAGTAGGGTGGAGATAATGTGGGAATTTGCTATTGAAATCTTTGCTGCTTTGGTGAGAAGTTTCTTATTTCTGTATAGCGCTCCTAGTTTTTTGTGGACGTTTTTATGGTAAAGGATATGTGAATGTCAAGTTTTAGTTTATTGTCTATTTCCACTCCTAGCAATTTGGTGTGTTCAGTTAGGTATATAGTGGTGTTGTCTTTTGCTGTAATGTTAAAGTGAGAGTTGTTTTGAGTATGTTTGGTGGGTTGGAAGATGAGTAGTTTAGTTTTGTTTGGGTTGAGTATTAATTGGGCATCGGATAACCAAGTTTCAACAGAGGAAAATGCTTCCTGTGTGACTTTTTGCAGTTTGGGTAGGGACTGGGCTGAGCAGATGATGGTTGAGTCATCTGCGTATTGTATGTGTGTGCCATGTTTGGTGGCAGAGGCTAGATTATTGTTGAAAACAGAGAAGAGTAGGGGTCCAAGGGTGGATCCTTGGGGAACCCCTATTTAGACAGGTAGTTGGGGAGATATGTCATTCTGAAATACAAAGGATTGTTGGCGGTCAGACAGGTAACTCTGAATCCAGTTGGTGACTGATTGTGAGTGTGAGAAGGATAGGTTATTTAGGACAGAGATAAGTTGTTTGTGTGGGACCATGTCAAATGCTTTAGATAGGTCTAGGAAAGTAGCAGAGGAGAGATAGCCATTGTTTTTATGCTGAAGGATAGTGTTAGTAAAGGAGAGTAAGGCAGTGGTGGTGCTATGGTTTGGTTGGAAACCATGCTGAGTATTGGGAAGGAGGTTGTTAGTAAGGAGGTAGTCTGAGACCTGAGAGTGTATGCATCTCTCTAGTATTTTGGAGAGTGGAGAGAGAATAGCTATGGGGCGGTAATTGGTTAGTTCTGTGGAGGGCCCACCTTTGTGGAGGGGAATTATATGTGAAATTTTCCACAGTGTGGGAACGTAACTTTCTGACAGAGATCGGTTAATCAAGATGGATACTGGGTAGGCCAGAGCATCAGCTGCGATTTGTAGATTTTCACTTGGGAGGTTGTCTGCTGCTAATCTGGTGGGCTTAAGTTTAGTTAAGAGTTTTTTTATGTTGGCGGTAGGGTGGAGGGGTACTGACTTTACCTGGGTGGAGGATGGAGTTTATGGAGGACCAGAATTGTTTGGGGCTGTGTTGAGAGGAGTCTAGGGCAGACTGGTAGTATTGGAATTTGTCCTGTTTTATTAGCTTTTTGACTATTGCGTAGTTCTAGGAATTTCTGTCTAGTTGAGGGGGCTTTGGTTTTGCGCCAGTGCTCCCAGGCTTTATCCATGTTTTTCATTTCTGACTTAGTGGTTTTCTGTAGCCATGGGGAGGGTTGTGCTTTGATTCTGGAAAGTCTTATGGGGGCATGGTAATTAAAGATGCTCAGGAAGGTAGTATTAAAAAAATCAACTGCATCATCAAGACTGAGGTACTTTAGAGGATGCCAGTTACATTCTTTGAGGGATGAGATGAATGTGAGTGGGTTAAAGTTTAGTTTTTTACGTATTTGACGATAGATGACAGGTTTAGCTTGGTATAGATATTTTTTGAGTAGGAATGTTGGGGTGTGATCACTGAGGCTATCTGATAAGCAGCCTGTTATATATGACTGGGGGCTCTTACTGACTAGTATCCAGTCCAGGGTAGTGTGCTTGCTGGAGTTTTTATTTATCCTGGTTGGTGACTGGACTAGTTGGGTGAAGCCATGAAGGTTTACATGATGGGTTGGATGGTTGCCAGAACAGGATTGCCAGTCAATATTGAAATCACCTAAAATGATAGTTTCTTGGGGGAGATGGTGGGTAGACCAGCTGAGGAGGTTTTCTAGTGGAGGGATGTTTTGGCCAGGTGGGAAGTAGCATCCAATTATGTTGATGGTTTTGTTTTGGTTTATTTTGAGGTTGGTATATATTATTTCTTCATTGCCTATTTGTGGAGCTGATGATTTTAAGATCTGGATGTTTAGATGCTGTTTAAATATTATAGCTACACCGCCTCCTTTCTTGTTTAGCCGGTCTACTCTTAGTATGCCATAACCTGTAGAGAGTATTTGCTCACCGGTAATGTGAGGTTTTAGCCAGGTTTCTGTCAGGATGACTATATCTGGGGAGTACAAGTCTATGGTGGCATGGAGTTCATGGACTTTGTTGGATATACTTCTAATATTTAGGCTTAGTAGAAGGAAGTCACTTGGCTTTCTATTGGCTGTAATATGGGAGAAGTTGTGGTTTGTAGTCTAATTATGAGGATTGGGGTTGGAGATGGTAGGGCCAGGGTTGGGTTGGATATCTCCACTTAGGGCTAGTTTAGATATGCATGAGGTTATTAGTTTTCTCAGTTTTTGAATGTGTTTGTTTATAAGGGAAACTTTATAATTGTGCTCTTTGGGTAATAGATATGGTGGGAGGGTTACTGTGTTAAGTTGTAGGGATGCTTTATGTTTGAGTAATAACTTCTCCCCCCCTCCCCACCAAAAGGGCAAATATCTATCCCAGCAGAGTGCTGCCCCCCTGACATCCAGATGCTCAGGTAAGAGCCGCCCTCTCCAAAGCAAAAAACACAGCATCAGTGGGACCAGACGGTGTCCCGGGCTGCGTCCTACATGAACTCCAAGAAGAGCTAAACCCAAACATAAAACTACTGTTCAATCTCAGCCTCACTACAGGATATGTGCCCAAAGAGTGGCGTACAGCAACAATGGTCCCTCTCCATAAAGGTGGTGCCTCAACGGATCCTGGAAACTATCGCCCTATAAGCCTGACTAGCTTGGTCTGCAAAGCTATGGAAAGGATCATCATGGACCTCATAAATAAAGATATTGGGGACCTACAGACACTGGATCCTACCCAGTTCAGCTTTGTTAAGGGCAGATCCTGCCTCTTAAACCTGGTTGATTTCTTTGAAACAGTCACCAAGGCCATTGACGAGGGAAAAGTGGTCCACACAGCCTACCTGGACCTCGCAAAGCCTTCAATACAATACCCCACTCTGGCATTATAGATAAGCTCACCAGCTTAAATATAAACCCCTATGTCACTAGATGGATTGCAAACTGGCTCAAGGACAGAACCCACATGGTTAGAATTGCTGCAGCCATGTCAGACTCCAAACCAGTTACAAGTGGTGTCCCACAAGGCTCAGTCCTGGGACCTCTCTTGTTCAGTATATATTTCTCAGGGGTACAGGCCAACATGGAAGGACTGTGGCTGACCAAGTTCGCAGATGACTGCAAACTGGGCACCATAATCGACTCTCCAGCTGACACAAGCATCCTCCAAAAGGGCCTCATAGAAACAAACAACTGGTGCCAGAGCCATGGCCGCAAGCTAAAGGGCAAAAAGTGTATAGTCATCCCCTTTGGCAAAAACAAAGTGCCCACAAATTACCACATAGGTGGTAATCCATTAAGTACAGAAGAAGTAATTAGGGACCTGGGGACCCAAGTTGATAGCAATCTCTCATTTGACAACCACGTGGCCAAAGTGGTTAGAAAAACATTTTATATAGCCCACCTAATCATGAAGGGATTCACATCTAGATCAGGGGAGGTCATCATGCCTCTTTACTCATCCCTCATCAGGCCCATAATTGAGTACAATGCCTTTTGGGATGTACCTTACCAGACACCTGCAGCAACTGGAAAGACCCCAAAAGTACCTCACCAAGAGGATCAAAGGGCTCAAACAGATGCCATATGCTGCCCGGTTAAAGAAACTCCAGCTCTACTCAGTGGCATACCGCCTGTTCAGAGGTGATCTGTGCCTGACGATAAAGCCATGTCCAACCCGGAATTAATGGACATGCTGCACCTCAGAAAATCCAAATCCCATTGAACTACGCGCTCGAGAGACTTGAACCTCAGCACTGAAATAAGTAGGACATGCTGGAGGGACAGATTCATAACCCAGAGGCTCCCTTCACTCTGGAATAAAATCCCAGTCCAGGTTAGGCAGAGTCCCTCATTGACTCTCTTCAAGAGGTATCTTGATGAGTGGATGGGAGATCGTAGGCTTACCCCGGGTATCACTTCTGTCTCACTGTTAGACAGAGGCACAGTATACTAACCTCGAAAGAGGGCATAGGAAAATAAATTTAAAATGGGTGGTGAAAGCCAAACACATTCTGGCTAGGCTTATAAATGCCCTAGGGCAGATAGCCTAGTATGAACCTATGAACCTATGAATATGTGGGGGGTGCATAGGGATGTTTCTTGAGCTGGTGGGAGGGGAGCTGAGTGAGGGTGGACATGAGTGGTGGTGTGAGTAGTAGTACAGCGGTAGTGGTTGAGTGGGGGAATGATGGAGCTTTGGTAGGATGTAAGATATGCAAGGAGAGTGCATGCAGTGAGCATAGGTAAGGTATGCTTGTACATGTTAACTGAGGAGGTGTGATAGTAGTGGGAAGATGGAGGAGGTAGTGTTAGGTTAGTGCTGTGGTTGGCTACTGGAAAGATGGGAGGGGTTTGTAAGTGTAATAAAGGTGGGACAACTGGGGGCAGGAGGGAATAATGGGCAGGGTGGGGAGCGAAGCGGGTAGAGACCCTGTTAGTTGCTCTTTTTTTTTGAGAACAGTAGTAGCAGTACAGTCATTAGGTCATTTGTGATCACAGAGAAAGATTGCAGTTTTGAATTTAGGAAATATGATAGTAGAAAGAAGAAAGTAGATTAGTCTGGAGTGGTACAGGAGCAGAGCCAGAAGTTGTTCAGATGTAAAAGAAGTTGTTTTTTAAAAAGATGAAAGGGCTAGAGAGGTAATGTGTGAGGGGAGGTTATTCCATATTTTGCCTACTAAGTTGGAGAAAAGGCAGTTACCTGCTGAATTTGTAATTCTAGTTGTGTTGACCTGTAGCTTTTCGGCGGAGCGCAGCTGTTTCAAGTTATTATAGGGGATCAAGAGGTTACTAAGAGCAGGTGTCTTTAATGGTTGATATAGAATGTTATGTGTTATTAAGAGTTGTTGATATATAAGCTTGTTAGGAAGTTCTAACCAGTGTAAGTGTTTTAAGTTAAGACAGTGGTGAGTTCTATACTGGGATGCTGTGGCAAAACGAGCTATATTGTGGTAGGATGTAGTCAGTTTCCTTAGGTTGCTTTTAGAGAGATTAGTGTAAATAGAGGAAGCATACAGTAGAGTAGAGAGAAGATGTGATTGTGCTAAGGTGGTCCGTGCTTCTGGTGTAAGGAAGGGTTTAATTCTGTACAGTGAACCAATCTTTTTATTAACTGCTTTTATGGTGTTATTGATGTGATAATCATAGTTAAGATTATTATCAATAGTAACACCAAGCAGTTTGGTAGTAGAATCGGGGGAGATGAGGGACTTGTCACTTGCAGTAACAGTGAAGCTTAGCTGAGAAGATTTGTGGGTAGGTGAGAATAGTAACAGTTTTGTTTTCTTGGGGTTGAGGAGAAGACATCTTTTTGAAAACCACTGTTCGACGGTTGAAAAGGTAGATTGTGTCAGTGACTGGAGTTCAGATTGAGTGGAAGCTGTGCAAATAATGGTAGAATCATCTGCATATTGTATACAGGTTGTGTTTTGGATAGATTATTGGAGATCATTAATAAAGATAGAGAATAGGAGTGGGCCTAGTATAGATCCTTGAGGTACTCCTAAAGAGATAGGCAGTAGAGCAGATAGAGAATTTTTCCAGAGTACTGCTTGTTGTCGGTTTCCAAGATAGGATGAGAACCAGGATAAGGAAGAGGAGTCCAAGGCAAGGGATTTTAATATGTGTAGAAGAAGTGTATGGTTGACCATGTCGAAGGCTTTTGACAGGTCTAGGAAAAGAGAAGAGGTTAGTTTGTTGTTGTTGCGGTTACAGTTGATGGTGTTGGTAAAAGAAAGTAGTGCAGTGGTAGTACTATGTGAAGGTCTAAATCCATGCTGAGTGTTAGCTAGTAGGTTGTTATGAAGGAGATGGTTAAGTAGTTGTTTGTGTATACATTTTCCATGATTTTAGCTAGAGGAGATAATAGTGCTATAGGGCGAAAGTTGGAAAGGTCAGTGGATTTACCTCCTTTGTGTAAGGGTATGATGTGTGATATCTTCCAGATTGCTGGAAAAGTACTTTCCTTTATAGATCGGTTTATTAGGATAGAAACAGGGTAGGCAATAGTTTTAGCTGCTACTTGAAGGAATTCAGCAGGAAGCTTATCTGCTGAGGGGGTAGTGGGTTTAAGTTTTTGTAAGAGAGATTGTATATAGGAGGTGGGTATGGGTTGAAATTGAAGGGGAAGAAGGGAGTTGTTGATGTTACTTAAGAGGAGTTGGGAAGCATCAGGAGATAAGTGGTTAGCTAGACTTTGTATGGAAGTAGTAAAGAAAGTATTGAAGTTATTGGCTATTAAAGAGGGATTATCAGGGTCTAAATTCTGTGGGTTTGGTGTAACTACTTTGCCTGGGGTAAGTAGATTATTGATGGTAGACCAGAACTTTTTTGGTTCTTTTTTGGTGGTTTGCTGAAGTTCAAAGTAATCATTTTTCTTATCTGAAAGGATGGCTTTTTTGGTATTGTTTCTGAGCTCTCTAAAGGTTTGATGATCTGTTGGGTTTCTAGAGGAGCGCCATTTTTTCCAAGCTTTATTTCTGAGTATAATTTTGTGTTTAGTATTAGAGGTTAGCCAAGGTGCTGTTTTGGTCTTTGTTCTAATGGTACGACTTGGGGCATGTTGATTTAAGATTGCAAGGAATGCAGAGTTGAAATGTTCAACAGCATTGTTAAGTGAGAGGCGTTTTAGAGGGGTCCAGTTGTATAGTGACAGTTCTGTTTGAAACTGCTCAGGATTAAATTGTTTTTTTGAATATAGTGTTCTGTGAGAGGTAGGTAAGTTTACATTAGTTTTAGCTCTAATGACATAGGTGAGGGAGTGATCGCTGAGGTCATCAGGAAGGATGCCAGTTTGGTAGGTTTGTAGGGGCGAGTTTGTAAGAATCCAGTCTAAGGTGGTTTCTTTTTTGCTCTTATTATTTATTCTAGTGGGACTATCAATTAGTTGTTTGAAACCATAAAGGTTTATGTGGGAAGTAGGGTTAGCATTGTTACAAGATTTCCAATCAATGTTAAACTCCCCAAGGAATAGTGTTTCTTGAGGGAGGTTATTAGAGAGTTGTTCAAGAAGTTGTTCTAAAGTGGGGATGTTATTTCCAGGGGGGAGATATGCACAGATGATATTTATTGCTTTAGTAGTGTTAATTTGAATTTTGGAGCAGATTATTTCAGCATTATTGTTTTGGGTGAAGGTAAGGTCAAGAAGAGTAAGCTTCAGGTTTGTTTTATATAGAATAGCTACTCCACCTCCCTTCCTGGAGGTGCAATCAATTCTAAAAATATTATATCCAGGTGGGGTAATTTCAATGTCTTTAATTGAAGGTTTTAGCCAAGTTTCTGATAAGCATAGAATATCAAATTTGTGTACTTCTAGTAGGGCATGGAGTTGACTAATTTTGTTACAGATGCTACGTATCTTGAGATGGGCCAAGGATAATAAGTTAGGGGGTGTAGCGGATGAAAGAGAGAAGGGTTTGATATGGTTTGTGTGTGTTTTGATAGTAGTAGCTTGAGGGCCTGGGTTGGGGTGTATGTTACCATCTTGTAGTAGATGGAGTAGTGTGAGATAGTTTTCAAGTTTATGTTTTAGGAAGGTGTCAAGTAATTTCTTTGTTTTAGTTCTTAGTAGTTTGCAGTGTAATAGTCTGTGGTATTTGGCAAGTAGGTAGATGGATTGTGAGGAGGTATGCAAGAAGGATGGAGGTGTGGATGTTGCAGGTGTACTGGTATGTTTTGAGGGAAGTGAGAGAGAAAAAGAAATGGAGTGTTCATAGGAGGTTAGGAAGTAGGTGGTAATGAGAAGGAATAAAAGTAAGAAGGAGATAGGTAATTTTAGTTGTGACTGGAGGATAGTTGTAGTCATGATAATATAGTTGAAGCTTTGAATATGGTTTACTGGTGTAAGTATTGTGGGAGTGTAGGGCAAGTGGTAGGGGCTGTGATATGTTAGGTGTGTTAGTGAGAGAGGGGTGGGGTTGGTTATAGTATGTAAATAGGTGTGGCTAAGTACAGGGTGGTACTCAATTAGTGAGGATGAGAGTATGATTGGGAGGATGAAGTAAGAGGTGTGTCTAGAGGGAAGTTAAATGTAGGACCCCTGGGGGTGGATGGGAATTGGGGGTAGGGAGAGGAGCGGAGTGAGCCCGCAGGGCGAACGGAGCGGGAAGAGCCAAAGCAGAGATGTTGAGAGGAAAACATTCAGTGAGGTGCCTATATTGAGGTAAGTAGTCCAAGGGGATGGAAGAATGCTTGGTGTAAGTACTGAGTGAGGTAAGGTTGAGTTAAATAGAGAAAGGGGAAGGGAGGAAGTTGCAGAAAAGGCTAACAGATAGTGGGAAACATAGGAATTAATATGTTGAAAGAAAAGTTTGGAGGGATAAGCAGTTCTAGTAGAAGGGAGCCACCTAGTGGACTCAGCAGGTAATTGCTTCCAGGATTACTGACAGAGCTTGTAAATGTGGAATGGGGCAGGTAGTTGGAGTTACTAATGGTTGCTGGTGGTTGAGGGAAGGGAGAAGCTATGGGTGGCTGCTGGCAGTTCTTACTTAGAGATTAGCAATACTTCAGGGTGCAAGAAGCATACAAATATTGATAAAAAACTGGAAGAGTTTGTAGGACGTACTTTCTTGCGTCTTTTCAGGAGGAGGCTATCCAAAAATATATAGGTTTGGTCCCTAGATAGGGTGGGTGACAGGAGTCTTTGGTAGGCTAAACAAACCCAGACCTACAGGTGGTCAATAGGTAATAGAGCTGGGAAAGGAAGGGAGAAGAAAAGGATTATGAAATATTGTAACAAAAACTGTAAGAAAGCAGAGAAAATGCAACATATAGTAATAATCCTGTAAAACATTCAGACATATAGCAATATTCACAAGGTAATAGTGCAGGATAAGATCGATTACCTATGACCTATGGCCCCATCCAGCCTTTCCATTTAGAATAGCTACTGCAAAGCAATAGCTTTGCCTGCCATTTTCATTTGCTAGGTTTCACCTGAAGGCTGTCTCAGGGATTCTGAAACACTTTATTGAGCACACCTTACACTGTAGTAGTTACCTGACATAAGCAGAAAGTTGATCTAACTGTGTTACATCCTTCGCACTGCAGTTACCAGACGTAAGCAAAATATTGACCTAAGTGTGTGACATCTGTACAAAAAAGTGACATTCAACTAATTAGTCGTGGTGCTAAGATGAAATTTGCTCATCTACTTAGGACGCAGATAGTGGTGTTTGGCTCCATCTTCTATGTCAAGGGAGAAATACTTGATAAGAATTCATATACCTGATCATACTTTCTGTCACTGAGCAGTTCATAAAATATAGTGCTAATGGAGACTGAATGGCTGAAAAAACAGACTGAGATGACCATTTCTCAGAATATTCCCTTTTCTGCAAGATATGGTGATCTTAGAGTTGGTATACAGAAGTTTAGGAGGGTGGGGGCATGCCCTGCACATTGGGGGGAAGTTCAAGGGGTTTGCCCCCTGCAGAAAAACAAGGGTAAAGGAGAAGAGCAATATTTGATATTCGTTCTTCTCCTGCATTTTTGGTGTGTCGACACAAGTGCCGATATTTCAACAGGGAGCCACTAAAATTGCTCCTTTTATAGACCTGTTCTACAACATCATAGCATAGCTGCTATAGTTGTACCCCCACAATCCAGTCACTATTTCTGTGTGGCATTCCTCCAACTTATTACTGGATCTCCATATGTGTGTAATGTCACAGTTGTGCCTGACATCTAAGAATATCACCTATGGCACTTATTTACATTCTGTAAAGAGCCATGCGTATTCCTTAACCACTCTTGCTGGAAACAAACACAGACACATATCATACCAGTTACCAGGTCACTGACATGCAACAAGAATCCTCAGGAGGACCCAGCTTTTCAGCAACCTCCACAGCACATCTATAAACCATGAACAGGTGTAGTGCACACAGCACAGATACCTAAAAAAAGTACATCCAACTTACTATCAATAAAGTGCCTTATTATATCATAGCTAACTATGGAACCCCCCTCTCTATCTCCATCAGTCCATACCGCCTACCTAACTAGTATAGAATATCTATGCATTAAGCCAAACACCATTGTCCTAGGAGACTTCAACTACCCCAACATCTGTTGACAGATTTGTATATCCACAGACATGTGAGTCTAGAAATTTCTGAACTTCATTAATACAAACTCTCTTGACCAGTTAGTTCTGCACCTTAACTAGTGGTGATAAAATCCTGGACTTAGTCCTTACTAGCATGGGGCAACTTTGATCTTCATCAGTTGTCACTTCCTCTCTGGTCAAATCAGACGACAGATCTGTCACATTCATCATAGGACTGAACCAGGAAGGATCTTCCAATACTTTGCTATTCAAAGATTCTGCTAAGGCTAATCTACTAAAACTCAGTGATACCCTGACCGAGTTCAAAATCCCTATCCAACCTGATGACCTCACCATGTATACAGAAACATTTTCTTCCAAATTCTATGCATGTAATTAGCACCATAGATGCATTTGTCCTCTTCCAAAGTAAATGCAATACAAAATTTTACAAGAAACTCCTATGGTGGAACTCAAATATAAACAGACTCTACAATAAAAGAAAAAAATCATTGCACACAAAAATAAACTTTACTCTCAAGATGCTAAAAATGCTCTTACTAAATTAACCAGGGAATTATGGACCCTAATCAAATAACGCAAGGTAAGATACTAGGTAAAAACTGCCATCTAGATAAAGGACTATCACAAAGTCTTCTTTAACTATAATGGAAAACTCCGAAGTAATGCCTAGCACTGCACATAACTAATAGTAAATCACATCACATACTCAAACCCAGAAGACATAGTCAATCTACTAGTCGACAGATTAGCTCTTACTTTACCCCCTTTCTATATATCAGTATGATATGTCTGCATCTACACCCCCCAAATTTACCAAGAACAAGAACTGAAAGGAATTAGCCAAGCTAAAAACACGGCTTCCATAGGACTGGATAACATTCCAGGGTGTCTACTGGTCAGCTGGAAACAGGACTTGTCAGACCTCTTACGGAAGTTATTTAATATCGGCATACAAACAGGCTTTGTGCCATTTGAATGGAGAAAAACAAAAGTTGTCCCCTTGCAAAAAGGTGGAAAGGCAACAGACACTAGTAATTATAGAACCATAAAACTGACCAGCCTTATCTGTAAAGCTATGGAAAGGAGCATTATGAAACTAATAAATAATGACATCAGCAACCTACAAACTCTCAACCCAAGCCAGTTCAGGTTTGTAATGGTAGATCCTGCAACTCATTCAAGCCTATAGCGCCTTTTTACATACTTCCACTTTACACCCATAGCTCTTTGTATCATGCAGACCTTTCTTGGGTATGGCTTTTTAACTAAGTGATTTACCAGATTATAATAGGCAGGATTAGAATGCATATAATGCATGAAATGAATGCATATAATGTACTTGCACTCCACTGGCACCTGTAGATCATGTCCCATGCCAGCTTGTACATGCGGTAATCCCCCCATTGCCCTGGTTTAGTTACATCTCAGAGTGGTAATGACAAACGTAATGAGAATGCTATGGTTTACCTTCAGCATGATAAATTGTGAAAGCAAACAATTAATACTTTTGGTACATTGGTCCCTGATCAGACAATCCCTTGAGCAGTGCATGCAGTTTTGGAGGTGATACAAAGAGCAGATAATCAGGATGCTGGCAGGAATAGAGAGGAAAGCCAGACGAAAGGTGTGTAGAGTGGGGAGAAAAGGACAGACGAAAGGTGTGTAGAGTGGGGAGAAAAGGAAATGACCAGAAAGTACAGCAGCTGTTCTCATCTGATACTAGAAGAGACTGCTCAGACATGACATTGTTGTAGAGGATCATGCCAGGACGATAAGATGACAGAGTGAGGAAGGCATGAGGAAGTGCTTCCTCCTGGACAGAATGGCAGCAAGGTGGGATGTGTTATCACAGGTATTTCCAAACTTCAGTTCTAACTTATCAAGCTACAGCTCCATGAGGAACCATCTCATCGAACACAACTGGTCAGGACATCAGCCAAGCAAAAAAATAAATGCAATAATTTCTGAGAAGTGGGCAACCCCTTCAACCTCCCCATGTGGGGGTTATATATATATATATATCAGCCCCAGGCTCATCCAAACATGAAGAATGAAGGACCCTCTCAAAAGAAAGAAATCACTGTTGGAACATAGTTGGAAACCATACAGCCGTGATTTCTTAAAGAAAACAACAACTGGGAAGTTGGGCTTTACTGTCTTATGCTTGATGATCTGGTTCCTTGTCTAGTTCACACTGATCTAGTAGTACTGAAGCCAGTATGAGAAGCACAGCACCGTCGTATCAGGCTGTCACGTCCCTCTTCCATGGCTATCCTGTAGCTACACAACATAGTAGTGAGTTCCTTTTAATGTTTTGATCCCCTAGCTTCCTCATGTCCAGCATCACTGTCTCTTATATTTTTTCTGAAAATCAGATACTTACATACTGTCCCTCTAATTTAAACTACATGCCGTTTCTGATTACACATTACTGTCCTTTACTTTGTATGATGATATTCAGTTGGACTTTGCTCATTCTTTCATAATACATGAATGTTTGTTGTTATACTAGTCCTGTTATATAAAAACTGGTACGAAGAAAATGTAAACAAGTAAAAAATCAGTCCATAGGCAACCTTGTAACCAG